>NW_007729126.1:53883-102290 GCF_000696425.1 Galeopterus variegatus
GCGGGTTGTGCGCCTGCGCCGGCTGGGAGGGCCTCAGCCGAGCTCTGCGTTGCCCCGCTAGCCTGGCGGCGGGAGTTGGTGCGGCGAGCGGACCGTGGCGGCGCGGGTAAGCGGAGCGGAGGCCAGGAGCGGCGGCGACCTAGGGGCTGCCCGCCCGCTGCTGCGGGAGTCCGTGTTCCTTTTCCCACCGTTGAAATAATACAGAACTGCGGTTTCCAGGTTCTCCCTGGCGCGCCGTCCCGAACCTTTGCGTTCATGGTAAATCTAGATTTTATCTTTCCTAAGGCACGTGTAAGCGATAATGTGCTGTGCACAGAGAGTAACCGCAGCCTCTCGAGGTCACAGTGTGCACCGACTGCCCATGGGACGCTGTCCGCCCCACGCTTGCCGCCGCTGAGCGAGATGACCGAGCCTTTGGGGCCAGGGTGGAGGCTGGGGACAGGTGCCCAGGGAAGGAACCGCCTTCCCGGGAGGCCGTTGGCGTCCTAGAGCACTGCCACGCCCACGGCCAGGTGGTGCGACAGTTGTCATTGTTCAAAGGAGGTGAAAAGTCTTCTCACCTTATTAAATCTTTTGTGGACTTCTAGGTGTAACCATGCAAGAGGGTGTTTGCCTAATGCGTTAGGATAGCGGGTAAAATTGAATATCCCTGGGTAGTCCTACCTCAAATAGAAAATAAATCCTTTTTATTATTAAAAATTGTACAATGTAACTCATAATACAAATAATAACGTTAAGATGTCCTTGTAGATTGATAAGATTTTTCAATACTCGGTGCTGCTGAGAGTGCGAAGAAATAAGCACTATTACACTATATGTGTGTTGGGGAGAGGTGGGTAATCAGTTTTTCTAGAGGGCAGTTTTGCATTATGAATCAGTATTTAAATTGTACATAATTTCTAAGCCATAATGCACCTTCAGGAATTTATTACAAGGAGATAAAAGGGACGAGAATTCAAACATGGTACATGCTTCCCTCCCGGAGGTAAGAGGAATTTGTTATAACTCTGCAGTAGCCTCCTGGTAATGGATAGACTCTATAACTACTGACCCAGCCATTTCATCCCAATTTAAAATCCCCTCTTGCCACCCTCGAAATCCTTTGAATTGTAACTATCTAAACCTGGGACACTGAGTCACTAAACGATTTTCGAAGAGTAGATATTTTGTTCAATATTGTCTGTATTTATCTACAAAATATGAGTTGCTCTAGCTTCTATACGAATTTCCCTCAAAGTAAAGAAAAAGGATTGTCAGGTCTTATTAGAAAGAAGAGGACTGACAGTCACCTGTGGATTTTATTAAAGTTTATATTTTACCATTTGCAAATATCTTCACATGTTCAAGAAAAAAATGGGAGTGTGACATAATTTAAATGCAAAGGAAATAACACATTAATCACTGTGTAATATAGTACACATGACATTAAAAACAATCTCTTGGCTTTAGTGTCAGAAATCCTGGCCCAGATAGAGTCCCACAAAGCCATGCGTGCGTGCGTGCGTGCGTGTGTGTGTGTGTGTGTGTGTGTGTGTGTGTGTAAAATCTCGTTTAAACTTTACAACCTATTGAAGTGCGTGCGTGCGTGTGTGTGTGTGTGTGTGTGTGTGTGTGTAAAATCTCGTTTAAACTTTACAACCTATTGAAATAATTCCTTTTAATTTAAAAATGGGGGGAGATGTAGGCCCTACTTTCTTTTAACATTTAGTCTCTACTGTGGGTCAGAGACTTTGGAATTTGTACAAACACTACCTCAGATAACAAGTAATTTTGCAAAGTTATATTTGGGGCTTCTCTTTTGCACCATCTATGATAACTGTCCTGACTTTTTTATGGTAACTACCAAAAATGAGGTTACTAAATCTTTACTCTTCTAGATTTGATAGTATAATCTAGCCATCCTTGAAAAGATTTTACTTAAGATCCAAGACCCTGATTTCCTAACTCTTTTGCTTCTACAGAGTCTTCTAATATATGGCTTTTAGTAAGTGCTTTTTGTCACATGCATCACTGCTTTAGGGTTGATTTCTTAAAATGAGGAATGAGTTATCTTCTTTTCTAGGTTTTTTTGTTGTTGTAACTCATACTAAATGCCAGTCAAGGTACATTGAAATAAGGTAAGAAATGGAAAGAAAAAAATGGTTTGTCCTTATTGTTAAGTAAGGCTATTCTAACATGCTCAATGATTGCACTAAAAACAAGAGGATCCTTTCATCAAAATTAAAGGACAAAGCAATCATTTTAAGAACATTCATAACATCAAATGTCAGTAGATCAGGTCACAGAAAGCAATGACAATGACTCAAAATCTGGAAGACCTGCATCTTACAAATGGCTATTTTGAATAAATCTTATTTTGTACCACTATTTCCCCATCTCTAAAATGGGGATATTTTCTGGTCCCCTCTCTGCTAGTATGTAGAAGCTATTATAACATGCCTCCCTACTCTTCAGTACAAGGTCACTTCACTTTTATGCTGTTTTACTTCCTAAACCTGAACTGTTTCAGTGAAGTCCTATTTCTGTAGTACTCCCCCTACTGAGCTTCTGTAGCCTTTATGCAGATCAGTTCACTACTTATATATTAGTATTGTTTCTAATTGTCCCATGTGGTGTATATGAGGGTACTTCAAAAAGTTCACAGAAAGATTATATTATTTTTTAACTCTATATTTCCATGAACTTTTTGAAGTGCCTTCATTATTTTAACTAGCAGTTTGAGGATAGAAACTATATTTGTAATACCTGGAGTCTTAAACATAGCTAGGAACAAACTAATTATTTGTTGGTTGGTAAATAAAACTTTGGGTCTCATAAACATAGTACAATTATAAATGTGGATAACACTCTGAAGTGATGGAAATCATTATTATGGCAGAAGAACTGAGTTCATTTATTTTGATGTTTATTATTTTTATTGTTACAAAGGATAATGTATTATTAAAGAGAACTTTGAGCTCTTTTGAATAAATATTTATGTTTGTAAGTAATATTTTGAGGGTCACTTATAAAATTAACTTTGAGAACAAGCAAAGCCTCACCTTTGCTCAGATCTGAAACCTGGGAGTTGTCCAGAAAGCCTCCCTACTTTTGAATTCTACATTCACTCATCCACTGAGTCTTGTTGCTTCTGCTTCCTTAATCTCAAATTCATCTACTTTTTTCCATTCCCTTTACTACAAATCTATCGTAGGTTATCATCCATTGCCTTGATTACTCCAACAGCCTCCTAATTGGCCCCACTGCCTTCAATCTTGCTCTTTTCCAATCCACAGTATAACCAGAGCAATATTTTTGCTACACAATTCTGACTTTTAAATTTTTTTCAATGGCGCCTCAAGGTAAAATATAAGCTTCTCAAGGCCTACAAGGCTCTACAAACATGACCCTTGCTTACCTTTCTAAACTATGTTCTTGTCCATCTCAAGCCATACTGAAATATTTACAAGTTACCTGGATACATATGCTATAATCTCTAACTCTTTATACAAACTACATCTTCTGCCTTAAGCACATTTAAAGCCCTGGTTCTTCATCTTCACTTTAACTGGCTCCCACTTATTTTGTAAGATTTAGCCTGAGTATCTTTTCTTTATAAGAACTTTCCTTAAACCACGGTTGGGAAACACTGTGGCCCACAAGTTGAGAGGGTTTTTTACATTTGTAAAGGGTTGTAAAAAAGGAAGAAAACACAACAGAGATCATTTGTGGTTTACAGAGCCTAAAATATTTACTCTCTAATCCTTCACAGAAAATGTTTGCCAACCACTGCTCTAGATTTACATGCTTCATAAGAAAAGGTGCTGTGCCTTATTCAGTTAGGTAACTTCCAGGTAGCATCATGCCTGGCACTAAACCAGTTTATCCAGTCCTTAATTGACTGACTTTAATGTTTTTAAATTTTCTCATAGAAAATAGGATACTCAGGGCCGGCCCCCGGCTCACTTGGGAGAGTGTGGTGCTGATGACACCAAGGCCAAGGGCTCGGATCCCTATACAGGGATGGCCGGTTAGCTCATTTGGGAGAGCGTGGTGCTGACAACATCAAGTCAAGGGTTAAGATCCTCTTACCAGTCATCCTTTAAAAAAAAAGAAAATAAGACACTTAGGCAAAGCTCTTTTTGAGATTTCAGATGATTAGTGAATATCCCATTTGCTTTGAAAAAGAACAGCACAAGATTAGACACTTGCAGGGTCAGGTTTTAATGAATTTGAACACAAGGCACAGGCTCCCAGGTGTGTACATAAATACATCTCCATTTTACCATTGCTTTTTGTTTCTTTCATCTCTTAATCCTTTTGGACAGGGATGAGAGAATGTTTGAACTCTGTCCTATTTAAGAAAGAACTTCCTTAATAGGGCCTTATAGTCTTTCTTTTTTTTAAACTGATCATCTGAATTTCTGGGACTTCTTGCAGTAAATATTTTTTGTGTATTTCTTTTCTACCCACCTACCACTAGCTTGTTTGATCCTGGTGAATTTTCCATGGTTAAATGATGCTTTTAATTTCTGTATCAACACAGACCCTCTTTGTTGGTGTCTCCAAAACAGTATTCTCTTCCTCTAGTGTGTCATTACAGTCCATTTTGGCTTTTGTTTCTTCCTCATGGAATAAATGTGGGTGCTCAATGCGTCCTCTACGCACAAAATGCTGTATCCGGGTTTCCAATCCTTGGCACTTAGGACGATCCATGAGGGGCTTATATGTGCGCATTTTCACTCCTTCTACAAAGGCACTGGTCTGCTTTATGACAGGGGGCTTAACATTTCTCCATTCTATCACTCCAACCATCTTTGGTCCTGTCTCACAGGGTACTGCAACTGAGTCCAGTCCTTGTAGCATATTATACAACATGTGAGTTTTGACAGCATGATTCGCCCATAGTTGTTGTAGGTGGGTAACATTGAACTCCTGAACCTCCCGGTCATAGACCCACTTGATATTTTCAAACTTGCAGTCATGTAAGACTAGGGGAAATTCTACAGCCATACTGGAGAGAGAAGAAACAGTATGTGAATACACAGCAGCCATCCAATAGTTCCTAAATACCTGAAGGTTGGGGGGTCATGGGGGGCAATGATGTCAATATTGAATATCTAATAACTAAGAAAATACAACACTGTCCCTAACCTTGAACAACTTTATTATAATAATTTTTTTAAAATGCATCAACTTGATCTCTGTAAATTTCAGTGGTAACAAGTCACCTAGGAGTAAGTTGATGTGGCTCCACCATAATGCTATAAAATTTAAAACAGCTGATGGTATTTAATATGAGTAAAAACTAGATTTTATAGCTTAGGAATAAATTACTGGTATTTTTCCGACCTTAGCCTATTCATAAAAGAAAAATCTATTTCTGCCTTTCCTACCATTTCAGAAACTGGAAATTAGGAAAGATTCAAAAGTACAGTACTATGACTACTGAGTAATACAAAAGAAGCAAGATTTAATATGAATAGTTTGAATGTTCACTTTTTTTTTTTTCCCCCCTTTTTTTGTCTTTTTTTCGTGACCGGCAACAGATCGCAACCCTCAGTGTCGCACCCGTACCGGACCGGGACCGGCAACGAGATCGCAACCCTCGGTGTTGCGCCCGCACCTCGCTCAGCCAGTGAGCTGCCGGTCTGTATGTGGGATCCGAACCCTTGGCGGGAGCGCCGCCGCGCTCCCAAGCGGCGCACTGTAGCAGTGCGCCACCGGGCCGGCCCGAATGTTCACTTTTTAATTTCACCAGAATCTAACCATAATACCTCAACATAAATTCAGAAACAAAAAATGTGGAAATGTCCTTTTACTTGAGCCTGGTCCAAACATCTGTTTCCTTACTAATGGCGCAGAATAATGAGAGAAAATTAGAAATTACCACTTCTTTCTAAATGTTCATAACAATAAGTTAGATTGAAAGCTTCATGAAGGCTGAATCAGTGATACAATTATTTAGACAGTCATGGGGGAGAAGAGGATATGCTATTTTGGGTTGTGCGTTTGTTTCTGTTTTGCTTTGTTTTTCCTAACTTACCTATATTGAGGTTTCTGGGGATTTTTCTGTATGTCCAGCAGCTCATCAATAATCTCTGGCTTCTCCATTCCTTGGCCAATCAGAAAGAGGATAGCCATCATACAGCGGACTTGATGATAAAGGAATGCCTGGCCGATCACTTCAAATTGACATAACTGGAAAGGTTTCTGCCATCTCTCCTCACCCAGGCTCTGGCCCACTGGCTGTACTTGAGCAGACAGAATAGTCCTTTGAAAATTAATCACTCCATTGGCTACATCCATTTTACACAAGTTTCTGAAATCATGGGTGCCAACATACTTCTGAGCTGCATAATTCATGGTTACAATATCTAAATCAGCACAAGGGAAAAAATAGCGGTAAGTCCGCTCAAGACAGCTGAACCTAGCACTGAAGCCAGGTTCTACAGGGGCCCAGGCCAGTATACGGATGTCTGGAGGGAGCACCCGATTGAGAATGTGGGTATAACGTATCTCTTTAGCAATATCATTGGCTTCTTCTTTTAAGATAAAATCCTCTGAATCCCTGCCCCTTGGAAGCTGAGAACGAAGGTCAAGAGAAATCACCTGTGGAATTAGAGAAAGATACTGTGTTTTAGATATACAAATAATTTCACTACTCAGTATGTACACCTAAAATATGCTGGTATTGCTTTGAAAAACAGTATACTGGTTCTCACCTGTCCAAAGGCACTAACACCTTTGTCTGTTCGTCCACATCGGTGATAGTTGGATGTCTGTCTGCTTTCTATTAGTCGAGTCTTGGTAAGAGCCTTAAACAGTTTCTCTTCAATGGTATTGTTTGTGTTTTCCTGACTAGCAAAACCCTGGTATCCCCAGCCAAGATAGGCTATTCTTAGGGCTACATGTCTTCGGCCATGAGCACTGAAATCAAATGCACGCTTAACTTTTCCAGCTCCTGAAGAATTTTCTCTAATGTCTGAGTCCTTGTGGTTGTTGGCCTGTTCCTTCTTAAGTCTTTGCACCTCCTGCTCCAGTTCTTGTACTCTTTTTAGTAGTTTCTCAGTTTGGATTCTGTTTATGTCATTTTCAGCCATGATGTGATAACCCCAGGAAGAAACAAATCATACAGGTCCACCCTACCTGAAAAGAGAGCAAAGGGATACACCAGTTTCAGTGCTTGTTCCTTTGGTGATGGCAATATCATTACATTCAAATAGTACCTAACTTTTTTTTTTTTTTTTTTTTTTTTTTTTTTTTTGGTGGCTGGTCCTTATGGGGATCCAAACCCTTGACCATGGTATTAATGTTTAATTTAATGCCCAAAGAATATAGACTTTTGCTTGCCCAGGCATTGACTTGGCTTAATAATTGTGGGTTGATCATCCACAGATATTTTTTTCCATCCTGTTTGGCCAGTTCACAAGGGAAAATAAAAAATATTCAGCTGTCATTGTTAAGGCTTCTTTAAAGTTGTCAAAGTTTGGGGGAAATGTCTGTAGATTTCATTTCTCTATTCTTCATCTTCTTTGAGATGACTGAGGATTGGTGTTACTGATATTTTTTCCCTAAAATATTTCCTTTTGATTTCTCATATTTGTCCAATTTTTCTAATTGTAAGATTTCTTTTTATGGGTTACTTATGTCTACTCTGAGTTTCTACTGCTTTCCAATATTTCAGATAAAATAAGTGGCTTGTATATTCTATCATCTAAGATTCAGTTCTGTCTTAAAGGTGGTGCAATAGAAGCTAGCCTAATTGAAGAAACTTATCGTTGATTATATTTCACACTGGAAGTAGAACTTGGAGACAAGATTTTCTCACTTTAAACAATTTTGATGGCAGAAAAAAGGTAATTAAGCATCACTGACTTTTTTTAAAGCCAAATTTAATGTGTTATCTAATGAAAGATTTCTGTATCTTTAACAGTTGCAAGAGTCAGCTTGATGATGTAATTTAGATGTCAGTGTTGAAATTCCTGATATATTTCAATAATCTGAGGATAACTGTACTACATCCTTAAAACTGGGATAGTCCTGGATAATCTATGACTGATGGTTACTTTAGTTGTAAAAGATCATCTCCACATCTGTTCTAAGGTAGCTCATTTAGTTTTTTGCCCTTTAAGTTTCAGTATCTATGATAGGCATATTAAAAGTTTATACTTAAAAGAATGAAACTGTAAAAGTACTAGAAGAAAAAATAGAATAACTTTTTTTCCTTACAATTTTGGAGTGGGAAAGGCTTTCCTAAAGTAAAACATTCTGGAAGCCCAGAAACTATAGAAAACCAAAAAATGTGACAATCTAAAAATAAAAATTTCTGCCAGCAAAAACTACAGTCGAAAGGGTAAACAACAAACTGGAAAGAAAAAATGAATGATGGTAAAGGGCTAACTTCCTTAATATATAAATATATCATGATATATAAATAAGTTTTAATAAAAAGATCAATAAGAAAAAGTCCAACAATTGGAGAGGTAAATGGGCAAAGACCAAGCATTTCATACAAAAAGAAAAGAGCTTATAAATATACAAAAAGTTGCTCAGTTTTACTGAATTTAAATAAATGTAAATGTATATGAGAACTATTTTTCATGGAAACCGACTGCAAAAATGAGAAAATTTGATAGTACACCACTTTGGAGAGGGGATGGAGAAACAAGCTCTGTTAATGCACTGTTCATACAACTTCTTTAGAGGTAAGCATTTTGGCAACAGTTACCAAACTGAATATGCACATACCTTTTGATCCTCCTATTGCATGTCTAGAAATTTAACCTACATATATACTTGCATAAGTAGGTAAAAATTTATAAGATATTCATTGTAACAGTTTTTAACAGCAAAAGACTGTAAACCTACATCAATAAGGGACTGGCTGAATAAATTATGGTACATTCATACACTGGGATTCTATGCAACTGTAAACAAAATGAAGTAAGTCTAGATGTGCTGATATAGCTGGATCACCAAGATTATCTTTAAGGGTGAGAAGAGTTGTATACTATGCCCCTTTATGATATAAAAAAATAAATACATGTGAATATGAAAAAATTTTTGGAGAAATCATAAGAAACTGCCTTTGAGAGTGAAACCTGGTAGGAAGGGGAAATCCTTGCTTAAAATTATGTTGCATGTATTAGTTTTTCAGTTTGAAAAAAAAAAAAAAACAGTAGTGACACAGGAAATAGTGAGCAACAGACAGATCCACCTGGGAAACTAGCATTGGGTATTTAGTGGGTTAATTTGAGTACTAAAAGTTATTTCAGTGTCAGGGTACTAAAATGAACAGATTTATCTTGGCTACTGAAGATGCATTAAAATTACTTTAAGCATAGGGAATATATGCATGCAGGTATATATACACATGTGTGTAAATGTGAGAGCACAATACTGTTTTTATGATGGTTAAATTAAATCACTCTTACCATTAAAAGCAAGGACTTAGTCTGAAGCCAGACTATCTGACTTCGAATTTCAGCTCCACCACTTACTACCTGTGTAAACTTGACTAGTTACTTAACTTCTCTGTGCCTCATGTCATTCATCTGTGAAAAGGAGATAATCCCACAGTTGTGAGGACTACCCAAATTAATAAGTGTAAAAGCACACAGAACAATGCTAGGTACATAAAGTACCCTGTAAGTAACTATTACATACTGTACATTACACAGTTATGCCCCATATCATGTAGCCTCAAGCTTTTCTTATGTCAGAACTCTCCTGTCCTGTGAGCTCCTAAAGGTGGCAAGCAGTAGAAAGTAGGAGTGAATAAGATGACAGTGGAAATGAAAGCAGGTAATGGATTCTCTAGAGCTGAATTAATGCTCCTCCAAATTGTTCTGATACTACCCAATACTAATCTCTCTTATTATAATTATTGAATTTATGATTGCCTTAGCCATTGTTTGCCATAAAATGGAGACAAGGGAATGAGCAATTTGTGCACTGGGAATTTACTATCAGAAAACTGACCAATGTTATCTCTTGCAGAAGGTCCTACAGTGTAAGGGAAGCAATGGAGGAACTCATGGGACCCGATGGACAAAAATGGGCCAGTATGCATCCAGAAGAACAAATGTTAGCAGCTGCTACAGCATTTACCCATATCTCTGCAAGGCAGGGTGAGGGAGATATCAGGAGAGAAGCCAAATCTATCCAATATGATCCCTACAGTAAAGCTTCAGTAACCCCAGGGAAGCAACCTGCTCTTCATGCGCAGCTACAGTACCCACGTGTAGAAAGTGATGTCACTTCAGAAACAGTCTCAGAGGCCTCCCAAAGACTTGGAAAGCCAGTGATGAAGAGAAAGGTGCTGCGTAGAAAGCCAGATGGGGAAGTATTAGTGACAGATGAGTCAGTTATCAGTGAATCAGAATCTCGTACAGAAAATGATCTGGATCTCTGGGACTTAAGACAAAAGCTGATGAATCTGCAGCTCCAGGAAGACAGAGAATCTCCAGTTGATATTTCTCAAGAATTTAATCTACCATATGAATACCAAGGAATTTCTCAAGATCAGCTCATTTGCTGTCTACAAAGAGAAGGAATGGGCCCTCCAGCTTATGAACAAGACCTGATTGTTGCCAGCAGACCCAAGTCCTTTATTCTCCCAAGGCTGGACCAGTTAAGCCGAAATCGGGCCAAGGTGGACCGGGTAGCCCGATATTTTGAGTACAAACGGGACTGGGACTCAATGCGGTTACCTGGTGAAGATCATAGGAAGGAATTACGCTGGGGTGTCCGAGAGCAGATGCTTTGTCGAGCAGAACCCCAATCCAAGCCTCAGCGCATATATGTTCCAAACAATTACTTAGTGCCAACTGAGAAGAAAAGATCTGCTCTCTGTTGGGGTATTCGTTGTGACCTTGCAAATGGTGTTATGCCCAGGAAACTTCCCTTCCCTCCTCCTTAATTCTTTTTTTGCCTGTCTCTCCTTTCACAGGATTGCTTGGGATAACCAGGTTATCCCAATGTTATCCCAATGTTCTTTTTATGTCTCCTATTAAATAACAACCGACTTGAAAAGCCCATAGAACATTAGAGTAAGGACTCAACATCGTTGGTCTTTCCAAGCTATATATCACATTGGTATCAGATACCATTTAAGTTCCAAATTACCACTCTCAAATCCAGCAATTGCAAGAGAAATCATGCCAGAGAAAGAAAAATAGACCTACTTTTTCTATTTTTTCAAATTAATAAGCACCGTTTCTGTTCTATAACCTTTGGCCAATGTAAGTTGCTGTGTTTTAATGTATGTTTTTAAAGTTGCTGGGCATTAAGTTTATCAAAGAATTTTGGAAATTTGTGAACTTGAACCTTGTTTTTATTAAATGTTCCCCAAAGTTAGATGACCTCAAGTCTGAGCTATGATTCTGTTTCCAGTCATATCCTCCTTCCAGTCATATTCCCACCACCTAAATTATTAAAGAATTTTGGAAATTTGTGAACTTGAACCTTGTTTTTATTAAATGTTCCCCAAAGTTAGATGACCTCAAATCTGAGCTATGATTCTGTTTCCAGTCATATCCTCCTTCCAGTCATATTCCCACCACCTAAATAGTGACAGCCAAAGGGAAGAAACAAAAACTTTCCCTTTATACACAGTCCTAAAGCATAGGAAAAACAACATAGATATATCCCCCATTACTAAGGGAATATAGTAAATCCAGGTCGCTGTGTAAAATGCTTTCTAATAGATGCCCCAAAACAGTAGTATATGGCATACAGGATTGTAAGCCAAGTTTTGTTTCAGAATGATTTCAACAATATTGCCTTCCAATTGTCACTTCTGGAATATCATGCTTTTTATAATTTGCCATTGAGATTTTTTTAGGAATTATGCCTGACACTTGAAGGTTACTCCTATTCTGCAATAGAATTTCAAACTACTAACATCTGGAATCAGATGCAAACATAAATACCAAAATGAATCTGGCCTGTTAGGGTACAGATCAAGATACTAATTCTGTTCACCTTCTACGAGAATTTATCTGTTCTTAATACTACTTTATCCAATGAGGAAACTGGAGGCCAAAAGAGTGGCAGAAGTATCTTGTTCAAGGAAAAAGAGCTCTTTAATATAAATATGAATAACCTTGACTATTAGTATCTGCTAAAATACATTTTCTCCACATTTAAAGTTACATAATTCACACATTCACCCACTTCCATTTGTGAGGTATTTATCAGGAAAACCAGTGACTCAAAGAAATACATAGGATATATTCACTGCAAGTAAATAAAAACTGCAAACTCCACCAGTAGTAGAATAGTGAATGTTTAAAGAAACATTAGGATATTAAATCCATAGGGAATTATGGGAAACTAATGAGGAAAAGTGCAAATTAAGTGAAACAAAAAGGTGGCAAACTATACAGTATGACCTCAGTCACACACATGCACAGGGAAGGATCAAAACCCAGCTCTGGGTAGTGGGATTAAAGGTAAATTATTCCTGAACTTTTTAAGAGTTAAAAATTGGATGGTATTTTTTACATGCAAAACAATCCAATGATTTACTTTCTTCATCTGGATCTCAAAATCCAATATTGCCAAAATCAAAAGATTTCTCAAGTGATTGTCTACTTCAACCCCTTATTAACTAAAGAACCAGGCCAGGGGGTGAGTCAGCTCATAAGGCACGTTTGTGGCAAAAAGTACACCATACCCTTCTCAGAGTAAAGCAGTAGTTTCGAAGCAGACATGTAACACCTCGGAGGGGGCTGCCAAATCACCACAAAGAGGGAATTCGTGTGTACGCTAAGCATCAACTATAAATTACAGCAGCTACCGCCAAACTTTCAATACATCTTTTTAAACTTAAAAAAAGGGTCTTAATCTCGAAAAGATCAGGAACCAGAGTAGCAGCAGAAATACCTTTCCTCGTGTTAAACTTTTTCTTAAACCAGAGAGAAAGAGGAATAGTGTACAAAGGATTAGGAGATACGCACTGTGATCACTAATACTGAAAAGCAATCAGCGTGTAAAGCAATCCTCAAAATAATTTTAAAATTGCTTGCCGCCACGCCTCCCTCCCATCCTACGTACTACTGGGATCCCGACTTTTACTACTGTTTAGTCTTAAGAGCAAGCAATTTTAACTGCGGCAACAGTGATTTAACTCCAAAGTCAAAGGGCCCTCTAAGCTCTCGTAAACAGAACAGAATTAAAGAAGCCCCTACTGCTGCGAGTTTCTGCCAGGAGCTCTAGGAAGTACCAGGCACAAAAGAAAAACACACGGTCCCTAAGCTAGGTCCCACGTCCGTACACCAGAGCCATCCTGAAGAGATCAAAGTATGGGAAAGAGGGCAAAAATATATACATATGTTCAGCCGTATGACCATTTGGTCCGTTCCTCGGGAGAACCCAGGAAGTAGCCCACCCCCAAAAGCCCAAATTTACCTTCCGGCGATCGGCCACGCAGCTTTTCGCGATACAAGAAGTTGTCACTTTGCGTCCTCTACGCGCGCGCCCGAGGCCTCATGGGAAGTGTAGTCCACACTTGTGGGAAATGTAGTTCTGATTGCTGCGGGTTCGGGCTAGACGCCGAAATCTACCTAAGGTTTTCTGGTGCAGCCACTGTTTCTCCATCCCCAACAGGGCAGAATTCGGGGCCTATGGGAGTATAAGAATAAAAGGAGAAATTCTAGTGCTGCGCTAAAATAAAAGAGATAATTTTTCAAATGTCCGCAATCCTTACACGAAAACTAAGAGAGATCCTGGCCCGATTTTGTACCTAGTTAAATTAGAAAGTTACCATTGAAAGATTAAAAGACATTTACTATTAGAATACAACTGTAAAGGCTGGAAAGGAATATGATAACTTCGAAACAAACGACTGAGATGTCCTGAGAGTGATCGAGAGTCCAGGAGTGTTGCTTCAGCACCACGGAGAGATCACGTCTGCAGTTTTGTTTATGGGTTTTTGTATTTTTGCCCCGGATTCCAGAAATGTTGACTCAAATCGCAAAAGTCAAGTTAAAAACAAAAAAACTGACTCTTTTGTACAAATTTAGTAGTCATTAGTATATAAGGGATCTATTCCGGATTATGCAAATGCATGCCGGAGGTAGAGGTTGTACCGAAAGGAAGAGTTTTCTGACAGTTGCTTTGACAAGGGACCACATCTCAGAGTAACAACTAAAATAAGCCGGTGCGTGAGAACATTACAGGTACCGAAGGCAGGAACGGTAGTTAGAACTTGAACAACTCTGCTTCCTTTCCGCAACTTACGCATTAGAGTTCATTCGTCATATCGAACTCACCCATCTGTCCCTCCACTTTTATTTTATTTTATTCTATTTTTTTCTTCTTGTCTCTGCACTTTCCTATGCAATTAGCTAGTCTTTCTTAAGTCTTGTAACGTAGAGGCGGAAATTTCCGGGGAAATACAGGCAGAAGAGCCCGAAGCGGGTGGGGGAGACAGCCTCACCACCTGGAGAATTGTCTGGGTAGTGGTCGGCTCGGGGAAGGGACGCAGGATTCTCGAATCACTGCAAAGATTGCTGCCGCTTACAATCCCAAACTGCTGGTTGGCTCAGCCGAGGCCAGCAGCAGGTCAACGTCGACTACGATCGCGACTCCTCCCGAGTTTCTAACACCTGGCTGGATGCGGGGCTGGCCAAACCGAAACCTCTCAGAGCAACACGCCACCCTCCCTCCTCCCGCCAGCCCCTTCCCCGGCTACCTCCCACCTCCCCCATCTCCGTCCGCCCCCTCCGCCCCCTCCGCCCCAGCTCTGCGCCTGCGCGCCGCGGGCGGGCGCGGGAGCTTAAGCCCGCCCCCTGAGAAAGCCTCTTGGCCACTGGGAAGGGCGGGGCGCTGCCTCGCGCCTGTGCTGGAAGCACGTGCGGGGGCCGGGAGCGGCGGTCGCGGTTATGGCGTCGTTACTTTCGGGAGGCGACTCAGGGGTGGCAGAGAGCGAGCGGCTGAACTGCCACGTAAACGCCACCGAGCCCGGGAGGGGAAAGGGCGGGAACTAAAACAGGGACTCCCAGAGGGAAATGTGCTGGGGAGGGAGAGGCCCGCTATCGTTTGGAGTGTCAAATGGAGGGGAGAAGTGGAAGGGTTTGGAAGAGGGCCACGGAAAAGGAGACCCCCCAAAGAGGCAGGACCTTTGTTTGGAAAGGGCAAAATGGAGACACCTGATGCAGGGAGGGAAAGTATCTGGTAGTCCCAACTAGACTGAGTTTCCTCCTCTACCAGTTTGCCCGTTAAGCGTCGGCTAGTTTCCTGTTTATATTTATCAACGATTTTTCTTAGCCACCATCTCCTTGCTGGTGTTGTGACATCCCCCTTCCCCCACAAGTACTGCCCACATTTAAACTGGAGGCCTAGTAATGAGGAATTTCATGTACAGGGACTACAGAAAGTCTCCAGATGGGGGATAATTCATACAGGAGACCCGTTCTTGAAAGGAAGCCATGAATACCTAACACTACAAAGGAAACAGTATTCAGGTGGTCTTCCCTGAATCCTTCCAGCCCCTGTTATACGGGAACATTGGGCTGCTTGATAGCTTGCTTCCTAATGATTGAAATTTGTATCTTTCAATAGTTTACAGAATTCATCCACCCCTGGAAGAACCTTCGGCCTTTTAAGACTACTGCAGTACCAAACATAGGTGAGTGCTGTTAGGGATAAAGCAGATTGGCCTCAATTAATTAAAAAGCATTGTTTTCATCACGTCCCTACCAAGTGAAATACCTTGGGCTCCCTTAATTTAACGTTCAAGACCCTCCACTATCTTCCCAGTCATTTTATCTACTGCTGCATGTGATGACTTACTGTCTGTTTACATCATAAAGTCGGGAAGAAAAGTTGGAATAGAACACTTTACATTTCTGCTCAGCATTTATCTTTATATTTATTGTTTCTCTTCCATCCTTTTAGATGGTCCTATTTATAACACTGAAGAAGAAGAAGAAGAAGAAGGTGTAGGTAGGAGATAAATTTATTTGTATGTATGTACTAGCATTCTGTTTCAGCTTATTCCTTACACTGTGAGTGAAATCTCAATTGGAAAAGAACTGTCTTCTACTTACTTTATGAATAGTGAATATCAGAAGAAATACTAAATTAGGAGTGGGGTATTTTTTTTAAGAGGAAATTGAAATGGAATGTGCAAGGAGTGGGAATATGCAGGGAGTGGGTTAAGAATTTCCAGCTGGCAAGGAAGAATTAGATCTCCTGGAGATGGACGTAGGCTTCCTTGAAGTTAGAAGTTGGTGTAGAAGCAGAGCATAAGAAACTGGATCCTCATGAAATAAAGAATTCTCAGTGCTATGTCATTCTTTCTAGAACCTTCTTTTAGAAGAAAAATGAGAGTAGATGCAATTGCTTGATTTACAACCACTAAAAGAGAGGGAGCAACTTTTTAGATCTCATTCAGAAGACTTCATGTCCCCCTTTTTTATTTTTGTTTTTCTAGTGGATTTGGCATCTAATTCACTCTTAAATAAGTTAATCCACCAGTCCTTAGTAGTATCCAGTCATCAAGTCGAAGTCTTACAAAAGGATCCCAGTTCTCCACTCTACTCAGTAAAAACATTTGAAGAGCTGAGGCTGTGAGTATTTTTACTCCTTTAGTATGAGAAAATGCTGGAAAGCACAGCACAGAGCAAACTAACCTGCTAATAATAAAAGCCATTAGGGTCTTCTTTTACTAATATTCAGTATTAAAACGAGATGTATACATTTTGCATGCAATTAAAATGTAGCTCAGGGGCTGGCTGGTTAGCTCAGTTGTTTAGAGCATGGTGCTGATAAGACCAAGGTCCACCAAGATCCCTGTACCGACCAGCTGCTAATGATAGTATATATATTATTAGTAATATATACACACACACTCATACATGTATGTTACTCAAAGAAGAACACTAGGAGTTACCTGTGAATTGAGAACATTTTTAATAGTAAAATATTTTGATCTTACCGTCCTAAGGGGGATAGCTAAGCCATCCATACACAGCCACATTGTTACTCTCCATACCAGAATCCAGATACAGGGACATTATTGACCCAAACATCCTCCCTTATCTCCTTAAGTTACAAGCTTTTACTTTTGTAATTATATCTTGTTTCAAATTATATTAGAATGAATAACTTTCCCAAATAGCTTTGCATTCCCTAGGGATTTGTCAATTGACATTAAGGAAACATATTTTAACCAAAAGAGAAAGTTAATAATACAGACCTACTATGTAAAGGGTAAAAATCCAAAATTATGATGCCTAAATGTTTTCTAAATGGTTAGAGAAGCCTACCTATGGTTAAAAATTGGCTGTCAGTCATGTACCAATTAAGCACATCCAAATGTGTGTGTCATTAAGGGTGAAAGTATTCCAGCCCACTTAATTTACTCTTATTCTAACATTTTTTCCTAAGAACTCAGGGAAGCCGCATTTAAAAATACTGCTTCAGAAGGATAAGGTAATTTTGTGCCTTCTGCTCCTAGAGAGAATTGATATAACAATCACCTAAATAAAATTTTGCCATCTCTGAAAATTGGTATTGAAAACGTTTCATTCATGAAAAAGAATTAAACAGTAAATCTTGCTTAGTTTTCTGCTTATGTGGAAAATAAAACTTCCTGGGAAACTGATAAAACTTCTTTTATCAGATGAATTTTTTGCTTTGTTCAAAAGAAAGTTCAATTTTAGGTTCTTACCACTGTTTTAGCTTAGGCTTATAGTACAGCTTATTATTTTAGTGGGTTCAGCTGTACAGGCATGATTATACATGTTTGGAAATTGAGGTGTAAATGATATATTTCTAAATATTACTTTTAAATTTCAATTGCAAAGTGGCTTAGTTTACAAATCACCTTTCAAGTACAAATTTCTGAAGCTACTGACCATAGGCTTTAAATGATTTTTTTTTAACAGAAAGAAAGAGTTACTGAAAGGGATCTATGCAATGGGATTTAACAGGCCATCCAAAATCCAAGAGATGGCTCTCCCTATGATGCTGGCATATCCGTGAGTTTCCAGGGTAGTGGTATTCTAACTTGGTTATTTTTAGTTTCTTCTTTTCAATTTATACCCAGGCTCTTGTATTCAATTTATATGCCCAGTGGTCTCCTCTTTTCTACAGACCCCAGAACCTCATAGCTCAGAGCCAGTCTGGAACAGGAAAAACAGCTGCCTTTGTCTTGGCAATGCTAAGCAGAGTTAATGCCCTAGAATTGTTCCCACAGGTAAGGAAAGGCTAAGGGAGAGGTGCGAATTCTTGCAGTGCCAGTGATGTTTTAGTAATGGGTGATATTACTGCAGTGATATGATCACTACAATGATACAATGATATTTAAAATAGATATTCTTCTGTAAAATCATAGAGCATTGGGCAACAGTATGGTGCAGTGATGGAGAGCAGAGGCTTTATAGTCTCACTGGTTCCAGTTCCAGCTTTTCCATTTACTAGCTGAGTGTCTTAGGCAAGTTAGTACCTCTCAGAGTCTGTTTCCTTGTGTTTAAGTATAGATAATATCTATAAAGACATAGATCATAGTTGATCTGTTCACCCTTGTATCCTAATACCTAGCCCAGTTCCTGGCTTGTAGAAACCACTCATTAGACATTATGAATGAATGAACAAATGCTTGTCAGATGGTTTATCGTGTGGATTCAGTGAAACAACATACATTTTTAACACTGTGCCTGGCATAAAGTAAGCATGCAATAATGGTAGCTGTATAGCTGAAGGACCAGAAGATTATTCCATCCATCTCACTTATTTAGCAGAGGGAGAGGCTGACACTTGGAGAGGGAAGTGTCCTTCCTGAGGTCACACAGTCAGAGTGGCTGAACAAGGACCATCACCCAGCTGTCCATTCTTCTAGTCTCATTTCCACTCATGAAAAGTATCTGGCCATCCCTCCCTCCTTCTCCAAACTGCACTCACTGACTTGTTTCATAGGCTGAGTACCCATATGTACGAAATACTGTGGAAAACACAGGGTTCTCTCAGCAAGCTTAGAATCTGATCAGCGAGGTAAGCTGTAGATGTGGGTGACTAAGTCTAGGCATAGGAAATCCTGTGCATTTTGGATAAGTTCAGTGAAATTTATATTGGGGCTTTGATCTTACCAATAAAAATTCTTCAGGGCTGGCCCGGTGGCGCACTGGAGAGTGCGCGGCTTGGGAGCGCAGCGGCGCTCCCACCAAGGGTTCGGATCCCATGTGGAGACCGGTTCCCGCTCACTGGCTGAGCGCGGTGCGGGCGCGACACCAAGGGTTGCGATCCCGTTACCGGTCAGTAAAAAAAGACAAAAAAAAAAAAAATTCTTCAGGATAAGCTGTGCTTGAACACAAATTGACAAATATGTGTGGAAACTGTTTTTAGTATTTTGGCCATGTTTCCTTCTCTGTCAGAGATCCCTAATTGAAGCACATAAGTGCATTAGATATCACCAGTTTCTTCCATAAACATCACATAAACACTCATCAACAACCACCATTTTTAGGGGGGATGGAATAAGAAATGGAAAAGTTTGGGGGAATATTTTTCTGCCAGGATGATATAGTTATATAAATAACACAGATGAATTGGACAAGCAGGGAGTGTTCTGGAAATAGGCAGATTTTTAATAGCAGGGAAAAGTGATGGGGGTCTCACTCAAGCTGCAGTTTGCCTTGCATTCCATCTGTTATTGGTTCTCACCCCCCTACATCCCATTCTTCCTCCACCAAAAAAGGGTGACCAAGAACTTGTGTTTCTAAATAACCCTTTAGAGAGAAATTTCTAAAAGATAGCTGTGTCTCCATCCTTTGGCCCCTTCCCCCTCTCATACTCAGCATTCATCTCAAATCTATCAACTGTTCAGTTGCATTCAATTTAAAATATTTTATTCAACCAAAATCTCCAATTTCATTTCTGTGCTTCTTCCTGTATACATTTTAATTGTAGTTCAAAGTTGAAAGGTGGCTTGTATGAACCTTTCTCCTCCTCCTCTTCTTTCTTTCCCCTTTCTCCCCCTCTCTCATACACAGTGCCTCTGCCTGGCTCCTACTTATGAACTGGCTCTGCAAACAGGCCATGTGGTTGAGCGGATGGGAAAATTCTGTGCGGATGTTCAAGTGATTTACGCCATTCGAGGGAATCTAAGTATGTACCAGTAAGACAGTCTTGGCTGATTTTTTTTAAATCCTGGCTTCATCACTAACAAGCATGTTATATAACGTCTCTGCCTTCTCCTCTCTAAAATAGGGGAAATGATAGCACCTCTGTCATAGAGTTGTTATTAGAATTAAATTAGATGATATAGATCAAAAATTGTGTACAATGTCTAGCACATAATAAGGACACAGTAAGCATTAGCTATATCATTTCCACATCTTGCAAGAGAATGCCTTTGTATATTTCTTTGAAACTCGGTTTTGTACAGAACAGCTTTTATTTTGGATTTGTTCATTAAAGTATATACATGCTTATAAAAAAAAAAATTTAAAAGACCAAGGATTAGAAGGTAAAAGTGAAAGCTGTTCTTTGCGCTCCAAAGACCTATTCCCAAAGATAATTATGGTATTGTTAACAGGGAGGCCTTTGTTTTTGCTTTTTATTTTTTTGAGCTCATACAAATACATACAAGTGCACACATATGTATTTGTTTTCATCAAGTGTTTAAAAAAATGGAGCACATTTTTCATCTTCATTCCTTTGGCTAGCTGCATAATACTCTGTAATTTATTTAATGTAACCTATTGATGGACATTCTGGTTGTTTTCTTTTGGGGGAAAGTTTGTAGTTTTTCACAGCTGTGCCAAGTATTTCTGTAGGACAATGGAATTGCTATAGTGTGGCTTTTTAAATGACCATGGGAAAGAATCAAATATGCAGGACTATTATTACCATAAATGTAGAAACCTGGGAATTTACCCTAAAACTTTGTGAAATCAAAAACCACAGTGACCCTCTGAATTTACACTTAGAAAATCATTACAAAGTTTACTTTTGCTTACGAGTCCTATGTTCCATTGCCCTGAGTCACGGCCTGTTGGAGTGAGGCTGTTTGCGTCTGAAAGAGTGCTTTAACTGCTCTTCTCCTTAGTTTCCAGAGGCAGTGATATCACCAAACAGATCGTAATTGGCACTCCTGGGACTGTCCTAGATTGGTGTTTCAAGAGAAAGTTAATTGATTTGACTAAGATTCGTGTGTTTGTCCTGGATGAAGCGGATGTGATGATTGATACCCAAGGATTCTCAGATCAGAGCATTCGTATTCAGAGGTATTCTTCAGATTTACTCTTTCTTCCTGGGTCTTTTGTCCAGATGAGTTTTGTTTGTCTGCTGCTCCTAATTACCTTTATTGCTAATTCCTCACCACCTTCACCTCTAAAACGAATTTGAGTTTTCATTATTTTCATCAGTTCACGGGGCCCTCAGACTGCTGTAATTTTCCAACTTCTTCAGCTTGTAACCTTGCCTGACTGCTTTACTTTTGCCACACAGGCTGACAGATGGAATCTACATAGTGAATCTATACCAGATTTGCCAATAATGGTTTATATTTTGAGCAAAATTCTAAAGAGGATCTATTAAAACCTGATAAGCATACTGTGATGTTAACCAATGGAAAATTGGGATAGAGTAGAGAACACAGTAACCTTGGACCAGGAGACTAGTGGTCTAGTCCTGAGTTTGCCTCTAATTTATAAATAAATCATATCATTTTCCTAGACCTCTCTATCGGGAGCACCTGAGGGGCTTAAAATTACAGGTTACCAGGCCGAACCTCAGATTTATAGAATCAGAATTTCTAGGAGTGGGGTTTAGGAATCTATATCACTTATTTTTAAATTATACACTCAGTGTTAATTCATAATAGTATTAAAAGACTTCTGCTGAAAAACAGTGATCCCCTGCCCCATCCCCAAGAAAATACCTCTCTTTTCTGATATTAACCTTCGTACTTTAAATAATATGCTCATAGTACTGTTTCCTGGTCTGTAGTTATTGTCTACTGACTTCCCATTGTAGGAGGTGGAAATTGAGTTCTTGTAAAGTACCACACATTCTTTTTTGTTGTCTCCTCTGTCACCTCTCTGTGATTACATCATAAGAATTTGATTATATTAACAGTCAATATTGATATCATTATGACAGTGTAAAACATTTCTCACTGCTGAGCCAAGAAGTATATTATTATTATGTTTTTCTTGTATAATCTTCCCCCCCCCAAAATTAAAATTGCCTTTTCTTCTCCACTCAGTTAATATCACTGTATATTTTTTAAAATGAGTCATTTTTTGGCTGCACAAGTTTTTGTCACACCCTACACATAACACCAGACAACTCAGATGCAGTCAATCCACTCTTCCCTTTCTCCAGACTCCTTCTGGCCTCTTCACAGGTCATCAAACAGTTTTGGAGAAACAGCATGTCCTTTCTGTTTTATTGTCCTTTTCTCCATTCTCATCTTCAGTGTATTTCCAAATTGTAGAAGGACATTCTTTTTTTGTCCCACACTTCGAAAATATGATTTTATGGCACAACAACATTTCGAATCTTTTCAATGGCCAGTGACAAAGATAGTTGTAGGCACAAGTCTAAGGAAGCTACTTCTGTTTCTGTATAGATAAAAATCCTATTAAGTGCTTCTTCAGGTTTTAAGAAAACTGAAGCATGACCAAAAACTTTCTTAATGAAAGGCTCAATGTCACAAGTAATCAGATCATACCTCTTTTTAGAAGTGTTGTTTACAAAGTAAGTAGGACATTTAGTTGGTAAGATCTTTTGATTTTCTTTAATAAGAAGTGGACTTACTGGAACTTGCCAAAATTTACATTTGCACTATTACATATGCAGATGGTTGAGTAATGGCTAGTTTGTATTTAGATAAGATACGAAGAATTTTTTGTTTTTTATTTTCTGTGTTCTATTAAAACTTCATAGACGTCAAGAAGATGTTTTGAAGCTCTGTTTTCCAAATCAAACTATCTAAAAACTAGGGGCAATTTTTTGTTGTTGCTGTGATGTGAAATATCACTTAATAGCAAAAGCATGGTCATTGGTAAGATCTGAAAGAATCAGCTCTACACTGAGAGGTGAGACATCTATTATCAAAATTTCCTTTTTGACTGATACATATGGGTTTTTATGCTTGCATATGGGAAATGGGCCAGGAGCTACAGGATAGCTAGCTGTGGAATTGGTGGGGAATCCAGTTGAAGCGATAGAACGGGTTTTCTGCCCTCTTAAATAAGACGATCCTTAAATATGAGTTTCCTACTAATGCAATAGGGAGTATTAAGTTTGCTTCCTTCTGGAGATACAAGGTAGAATCATGCTTTTGGTTGGAAGGGTATTGGAGGATGGAGATAATTAAGAAATAGATTAAAACTGATCTTTGGTTTAATCTCTTGGGCTGGCTATTTGGCTAAAGAAAATGCTCTTCAGTCTAATATTGGTAGGAGGAGAGGGTGGAGGATAGAATTAACCATACCCTTTTTAATAAGTACACAGACCCTTAGGGCTATTGTAACTGAGTCATCCCTATGTGCCTGGAAGCCACCTGAATACCAAGAAGTCAGTGGTTAATACCATTGCTGTGTCTCATTGGAACTGTTCTGAGGAAGTCCTAACAGTGTGTTGTACATAGAAGGAACTCAGTGAAATTCGTTGAATCAATTGGAATTAAATAGTATTAGTCTCAGAATAAGTGCTTTCCCCTCCAAACTACCCGCCACAGCTGCTGAATTATTTTAATTCCATGCTTTTGCTCAAAATCCTCTGACGTAGTATAGGGAAATGGCCTAAAACCTGCAGTCAGACTTGGAGTTGAGTCCTAAAGTTATCTAAATGTCATTGATCCCCACTTTCCTTATCAATGAAATAGGAATAATTTAAAAACTTTCCCTGTGCTCAGTTTCTGAGAGAGGTCAGGGGAGCACTACAAGAATGCATTTTCACTTGTGTGGTGTGGCCAGACTCAGCAGCCGCTATTTGCAGCTGAGCACTGGTGTCTTTTGAGGAGCTCCATAACTTTTAATTTACACGTACCACTTGTCTCATCTAAGCTTGTGAGATTCAGTCTCTGTATATGCTTTTCACATACTGTTCTCCACCATGCCCAGTCCCAAATTCTTTCCTCCACATGGTACATTATTTATCTTTAGCCCACTCATATGTGTCCTTCTACCTGTCACTGGAATAACACTGTCATCTAGCTCACTTCTTCTGTCTGTCTGGATCATACTGGAGGTGTTCTCCGATAGTTCCCTTTCTATAGCTTTCTTTTCTTGTGCTATGAATGCAATACCTACTATTGTCTCTCTGAGGATATTAATTATACGTTATTCTCCAGCAACCCAGAAGTCTCCTATAGACCCTTTTCTGTCACTAGCGCAGGAGTAACCTCTATCCTGGCTGCCAACTCCATGTATGCATTTTGCCAATTTTTGATCTTTATGTAAATTGGCCCTGTATTCATTAAGGGTTCGGTGTACATCTCAGTTCCTGCACTTTCCCTTTTCACTCCCCCTTATTTACAGCTAGGTTCTTTCCATTCCAAGCGAAGTTAGTTGTGGCTGTCTTCCCCTCCCGAGACAGATAATGCCCTCTAGTCACTAGCCTGTATCCTCTCTGCCTGTTTGCCTTTGTGTGAGATTGTAACCATGAGAAGCATCTAGACTCCCCCTCTTAGCTCGGTGAGTTTGCCTCTCCTGAGGTGGAAATTGGCGTGAGATACCTCAACCCCTCTAGAATATACGAGAGTACTTCAAAAAGTTCGTGGAAAATGGAGTTAAAAGGTAATGTAAATCTTTCATAAACTTTTTGAAGACTCCTGGTGGGGCCGGCCCCATGGCGCACTCAGGAGAGTGCAGCGCTGGGAAGGCAGTGACACTCCCGCCACGGGTTCGGATCCTATATAGGACTGGCCGGTGTGCTCACTGGCGAGCGGTGCGGGCAACACTGCACCAAGGGTTGTGATCCCCTTACTGGTCATGAAAAAGACAAAAAAAAAAAAAAAGACTCCTGGTGTACCTAGACTTTGCTCTGAGCTCCACATTCCATTTATGTATTTTTCCAAATCCTTGGTGGCACAGAGGGGCAGGACACTTGGCTGTTTGCACAGAGGCGCGGCTCGTTACTGGAGGCAATGCTCACATGGCGCAGACATGTGTGGGGCAGCCGATGGCAGAGGGCACAACGTCTTGGAGGACAGCGGCAGGACGGCAGCTGAGTGACAGCCTTCCTCCCTTCTCTCTCACAGAGCTTTACCCTCCGAATGCCAGATGCTCCTCTTTTCAGCAACCTTTGAGGACTCTGTGTGGCGCTTTGCTAGGCAAATCGTTCCTGACCCTAATGTTATCAAGTTACGCAAAGAGGAGCTGACCCTGAGCAACATCCAACAGTATTACATGTTGTGTGAGAACAGGAAGGACAAGTACCAAGCTCTGTGCAACGTTTATGGTGGCATCACCATCGGTCAGGCCATTATCTTCTGCCAGGTAACCTAGATTTGTCTTCCTCTTGCCCAGGTTTCCCTACAGGTGGAGGTAGAGGGATGATATTAATAAGCCATATAGCCAGGCACCATGTTCAGTATTTTTTGTACGTTATTTAGTTTAATATTCAGAGCTACCGTGAATGGAAATATCTGTGTTTTATGGGAAAACTTAGAAGGTGAAGTAATGGAATAGTATCTTCAATATGATGTTGAACAGAGGGCCGCCTTACTTTAGAGGGACTGCTTCCAGCACTTCCTATTTAGATTAATGTTTATTGTAGTATTTACTGATACCCTGTATCAGGTTAAAGATGTTACTCATATTAATGTCACCTTATTTTTATTTTCTTATATTTCTTTTATTTTCTTGGTTTTTGTTGTCTGGCATTTTTCATATTCCTGTATTGTTTTGGTGTCTCACCACCCTGTGAGCACTCCAAGCTTCATGCAGGCAGGCACCATCTGTCTTCTGTGCCACTGCACTAGCTGGCGCCTGCCTGCGTATGGGCAGCACTGAGAACATATCTGTAGAATAGAAGTAAGCTCAGCTCTGCCACAGGCTAGCCATGTAACCTTGGGCAAGTTACTTAGCATTTTTAAGCTTTGGGGGTTCTTTTGTCCATTTTTAAATTTTTTAAATGAAAGGAGACAGCTATTTTGTTTAATGGTTGTGAAAGCACATGACTGTAATGCATGTAAAGATTTAGCCCCTGCCTGGCACGTATGAAGCACTCTTGTGTCTGTCGAGTGTCTGTTGTTATCATTTTTACATTACATCATTTTGTCTTTATAGCACCAGGTAAGGTAGGTGGAGTATGTTTATCTCCATTTCATGGGTGAGAAAGCCAAAGCTCTGAGTGATTGAGAGGATGTGACTCTTAGAAGCACAGGCAGAGGGAGAAGTCCATGCCGCACTCTAAGGTTCCTAAAGGACTGAGGCAGAGGTGAAGCAAAACTCCTCTGCAGCCCTCTCCCTCCCGCCCTGCATAGCCTGCAAGAGCAGCCAGTCTTCTTTAACTTGGGGTGCTGTGGTGGGGTTTGCTTTCTCACATAGACTCGTCGAAACGCCAAGTGGCTGACCCTGGAGATGATGCAGGATGGCCACCAGGTGTCTTTGTTAAGCGGGGAGCTGACCGTGGAGCAGCGAGCTTCCATCATTCAGAGGTTTCGTGACGGGAAAGAGAAGGTTCTTATAACAACCAATGTTTGTGCTCGAGGTGTGTGTTTAAAGTCAAGTGTTGAAGTATAATTTAAATATGATACAATTCATGCTCATTTAGTGTACAGTTTGGTGCATTTTGACAAACTTACACAGTCATGTAACCATTGCCATAATCAAAACGCAGAACATTTCCATCTCTCCAGAATTTCTCATGTTCCTTTGCATTCAGTCTCTTCCTCCCATCACACGGCCCCTAGCAACTACTGATCAGATTTCTGTCTCTACATTTTTGTCTCTCCCAGAATGCCACATAAGTTACATTAGACAGCGTGTAGCCTTTGTGTCTGACTTCTCCCTCCTAACATAACGCTTCTGGGTTTCAGCAGCATTGTTACATGTATTCACAGTTTGTTCCTTTTTATTGCTAGTAGTATTCCATTGATGGTTCTTCTGTTCACCAGTTAATAGACATTTAGATAGTTTCCAGTTTGGGGTTATTTTGAATAAAGCTTTAATTAAAATCCATGTGTAGGTCTTTGTGTAGACATGTGTTTTCATTTCTCTTGGGTAAATACTTAGCAGTGGGATTGCTGGGTTGTGTGATAAGCGTATGTTTAGCTTTATAAGAAACTGCAAAACTCTTTTCCACTCTGGCTGTACTGTTTTGCATTTTCACCAGTAATGTAGGAAAGTTCCAGTTGTGCTGCATCCTTGCCAGGAATTGGTATTGTCACTCTTTCTAATGTTAACCGTTCTGGTAGGTATGTAGTGGTCTTAGTTTGGATCTCCCTAATAACTAATGATGTTCAGCATCTCTGGGGTATTTTTAATTTTAAGACTATTGACTATTCAGGGGAAAGTTTCTATTTTCAAGAAAAGGGCCTTGCTACTTTCTTCTTTCCCCCTGTTTCCTTGCTAGACTCCACCGAGTTTCCCACTTCATTCTTAATTCAGGAGATAGAACTGGGAGCCTGCTGTGTTAGTAGTGAGTGCTGAGCTCTGCACATTGGAAGGGCAGCCTGAAGAGGATGAGGCCCCTGCCCCTCCACTGCCTAGACTCTTGCCTCTCTACACTGGTGCTGTCCAATAGAACTTTCTGCAGCAATGGAAGTGTTATATTCTGTGCTATCCAGGTGGTAACCACTAGCCATATATGGCTCTCAAGCACTGGAAATGTGGCTAGTGTGACTGAGAAACTGAATTTTTAATTTTAATTTCAATTTAGCTAGATGAGGCTAATAGTTACCATATTGGACAGCACAGTTCTAGACCCCAGAGGAAAGAGGGCATAGAAAATTGTAGAGTTGAAGCACAGTGCAAGGAGGACAAGGATCGTGACCCAGATGGCTCATTAGTGTGAGGTGCGGAGGCCAAAGGCACGGAGGGGTCACAGAAGTCTTCCTGGGCAACATTAGATTTGAGGGGTTTTGAAGGAAGGGTAGCAATTCAGTTGGATGAGAAGTTACAGTTTGTTTGGGAAATCGCCAGACCTTGTGACTGTGAGTCAGGAGAAGAGATGAGCTGTTAGGTGGTTCGAGTTCCTGAATTGCCTGCACGTCATCCTACGCAATTTGGGCAGTGGTTCTGAGCACAGTGCCCTGGGCATTGCTGTGGTGACCATCATAAGGGAGATTAGAGGAGTGAGAGAAGATAGAGGGGAAACCAGTATGGAGGTTGTTGTAACAATTGAGGCAAGGGATATTGTTCTAGACCTGGCTGGAATAATAGCCATGGAATGAAGCAGAGCTGGGACCCATGACAGGTGAGGGGACATGAGGCTAAGGGGCCTGCTGAAGACTTAGCACAGCAGGGGCAGAGAGGAGAGTGTGCTCTGTGGGCTTGGTGAGGTGCCTCTCCACCGTGCACATGCGTACAGTTTGTATGTGTGTAGACTTCTGTAGAGTTAGCCTCTATTAACACTATTATCCAGCACCCTAGGCACCACAGCATGCAAGTGAACTGTCTGACCAAAGTACCTATTCCAGTCATGTAAAGCCAGGTTTGATTTATAAATTGTCTCTACTAATGATAATTCCCTAGGCAAATGTGGTTCTTGAATGGCTATGTCCTTAGGAAAACGTTGCAGGAGCCCATGATGTTTTTCCTCTTCTAGGGATTGATGTGAAGCAGGTCACCATTGTTGTGAACTTTGATCTCCCTATAAAACAAACGCAGGAGCCAGACTATGAGACCTACCTCCACCGCATAGGACGGACAGGACGCTTCGGGAAAAAAGGCCTTGCCTTCAACATGATTGAAGTGGATAAGCTACCCCTGCTTAAGAAAATCCAGGACCACTTTAGTAAGTAGCGCCATTGCTTCATCACAGTGTGAACCACAGACTTGCTAACAGTACTGACAGAGACGATGCGTGCCAGGGAGCTCGAGTCCAGGGGCTCGTGAGAGTGTAGAGGCAGAAGCCATGGGGTGGAAGGCTCCTAATTCACAGGACCAGAGTCCTAATATGACACAGTTGATTAAATAATTCTTATGTGATAGTTAAAGAAAAATTTAAAAATCAAGTAGAACTAACATGAGCTCAGATTTATATGTTACAGCTCATTCTGGAATCTGGAGCACATTTTCACATCCTATAAAGAAAGTACCCTAGCAAAGTAATAAAATCCTTTAAGATTATGTTCCATCCCCAACTTCCTCTTCTATCTACACTATTCCCCTCCCCTTGCCCCACCCTTCCTAATAGGTTGATCCTAAATTCTAAGGTTTTTAGTCCTTTTTCCTGCCCCATGTCTAAGGAAGGTGGACCCTGATAGCCTGCTGGGCTCTGGACTGATAGATTGTACTCTGGTGGAAAAGTGAAGGGTCACATAAACTGGGATGCCCACTCCTCAAATTAGCCCATGCCCCAAAGCCCAGGGATGTGGCTGGGGAGCCGGGGAAGAGGAATACGTTCACCTGCTAGGATGGTGGTACTTCCCTTTCTTGGGGGCAGTGGGCACTCCTGTGTTAGACTAACTGGGGAGGGGTGGGGAGAAAGAACCATGAAGGCCACTGTTGCTGTGGTGAGTGCCAAAGGACCTGGTTTGGAAGTGACCACAGTAGAGGAGCTTAGTCCTTCCCAGGCTCTCCTCAGTTGCAATTAGGCCTTTTTCTGCCCCGAGGTATCTAGATAGGCATAGCCTATAGTCTGGTGCTTTTGATGCTGGTTTCATTAGTGTAGGTGAGTGCTTTTGGTACATCCCTTCCTTATGTTCCTATCTCAAGGCTTTCTATACAAGGTGTCACTGTTTTCAGAAATTCAAAGTCAGATGGAATGAGGCTCCACTTAGGCCCTGGGCTAAGACTGGTTCCGTTCTCTTCTGTTCCTTCAGACAGCAATATTAAGCAACTCGACCCCAAAGACTTGGATGAAATTGAAAAGATTGAATATTGAAGAAAGAATTTTATTGTTTCTAAAATATCCTAGTTTATGTGAGAACGTTCCAGTGGAGTTTGAAGGTAATTTTTCAACATGAAACTGTCACAGGTGACAAAATAAGTGTTGTGCTATCCTTATTTTTAAGACTTAAGGTCTTTTTGAAACCAAATTGATGTGAAGGACATGATCTTTTTGAATAAAAAATCAAGATTATTTCTTATTCTAATCTTTTTACAAGTGAAGATCTCTGTATGGGCTATTGGGATGTTTTTGGATTATTTCTATAATCTGAGATCTTACAGAGCCACAAGATGGCAGTAGAACTTCACTGGTGTTGCAGCTTAAAGCACAAAACGAGTGAGAAAGCCGCGCTTGTTCAGGCCTCACTTTTAGGCCGCCCTCGCCAGCCACTAATCTTTCTTCCCACACCCTCCTCCCCCTGCCCTGTGAGTGCACACACTTCGTCCTTAATGGAGTAAAATCTTTAAAAAGTAAAACCATTTGACGAGTGAGAAAGCCACGCTTGTTCAGGCCTCACTTTTAGGCCGCCCTCGCCAGCCACTAATCTTTCTTCCCACACCCTCCTCCCCCTCCCCTGTGAGTGCACACACTTCGTCCTTAATGGAGTAAAATCTTTAAAAAGTAAAACCATTTGGAAGAGTGAGTATTTTGCTTTTTTAACGTTTCAAGTGACATACAGAATTTCAGAACATTTTTCTGTTTTGCTTCTTACTGTCTTCAAATTGGAGATTTACTTCATCATCAGTTATTTCATAGTTTCTGAAAATGTGCTTTATTATCAGCATTTCTTAAACTCAGGCAGTGGGGGTAAAAAATCCACTTATCCTATTAAAGAAGTAACATTTCAAGGAGCCAAAAGGTTTTGCTTTTAAAAACTTAAAGGTATATGTGAGGATCCTGGATGTTTTCTTGCAAATCCCAATTAGATGCTTTTTATTGATTCTCATGTTTGCTGCTCAGAAGTGAAGCAGTGAGCTTGAGGAAACAGGGTAAATGGATACTCTCCTAGGAACCTGGATCAGCCAGGGCCCAGGCACCAGCTCTGTTGCAGCACCAGACAACCAGTGGCTTCCATGGATGCTCCCATCAACCTATGTGGACAGTAGTTTCTGGTATATATATTTTGATATTCTACTTGCATATCACCCTGCCAATGTTTTATCCCTGAAAGCAGGGCTCGGAAGTACAGGAAGTCCATCAAGTGCCCTCATTCAACATCAGGTTATTTATTGTGCACCTTTTATGCTAAACACCAGGGAAAGGGAGATGAATAAGATATAACAGTCATTTCAGAATTCAGAATCTATGGGAGAGACCCAGAATAAGCCAGAATCATAAGACTGTGCTAGATGAGGGGCATACAGGTCACTGGTATAGCACAGAAGGGGGACCCCTAATACCATCTGGGCCTGCTTCCTGAGGAGAAGATAATCAGGATCTCCTGCAAGGGAGCAGGCTATATTCAGCATTCCCTTCTCAGTATATATTTAGTACCACCTAGCAATTTTCTAACCCTGGTCCACTGAGGCAGTGTTCCAGACTACCTGGAGAACCTGGAGAAAATACAGATTTGATCCCCCATACAGACAAAACTAGACTTTCTGTAGAGTCCAAAACTACACAAGGGAGCTGAAAGCGTAGATAAAGCAATAGATAATAAAAACCACTGTCTTAGGGAGGAGACAGTGAGGCAAAGAGAGATCCTCAGACAGAATTTATAAAAAGGGGACCTCCCATTTGTGAATGTTTACTCCAGTTCTTATACTCTGCCTTTCTCTCTGCACTGGAAACTGGTGACCAGTCTTGTTGTCCATTCAATACTCAGCCCCTAACACAGTGCCCAAGCACAGAATAGGTGCCCAGTGAATATTTGTTCTTGGTGAGTAAATATTTCTTTCTTTTGCCATTTCCTCATTCACTAACATTTTTCCTTAATGTTTTCCATCCTCATTATGAACCTCAGTTATGTGACACAGGATAAATAAGCAGGGCAAGGGCATCAGGTATTTTGCTCTCGCTTACTATTTGAGAACTGAGTTGGACTTCCTACAATACTCAGCTCAGCCTTGCCTTGGGCTGTCCTAAAGGAAAGTTCACCACCTCCCCTTCCAGTTCAGATCCTGATAAAATCTCTACCAGTCACCCTCACGAGAGTCTTCGGCAGTTTTCAATTCGTAGCTGTTCCCACGGGTCTGCAAACACTGGGCATTCTTCTGCCCCTCCCTTGCCCTCTCTTCACAGCCCTTTGTCTGGCCACCTGGGAGGCAGCAGAGCCATCCTGTCTTCTGCATGCACCACAGCTGTATTAACATGAACTGTCCAGGGTGGTGAGTCAACAGTCCAAAGACTGTTTGCAGGGTGCAGCTCCTTGCTCAAAACTGTAAGCAATTTTCACATCTCCATGCATGGCCTGGCCAGAGTCATCTCTCTAGATGCCTGCCTGAGGAAGAAGTAAATGGAAAGGCGAGGAATAACCAGATGAAATCAGTGCATCTGTGAGCTGGTTAATCAGCTGTGTATTACTTGGCACCAAATACTAAACCAAATCCATTAGGTTTATCTTGGCCAGCTTAATGCCATTAGCGTATTGAAATTCATGATTACGTAGAGCAGGGCTGTGATTTCCAGTGGGAGTTGTGAGTGAATACATCGCCTGGGGTACAGCTGCTGTGAAGTTAGGTGCTGAATCTAAGGCAACTATTAATAACAGGAAAGGCAAACGAGTTGGTAATAGTCTGGTAGGATGTCTGACAGCTCCTCTCCAGAGACATTATTGCTTTTAGTCATGAGAAAGTGTTGATGCTCCTCAGCAAAGCTCAGTCACCACAAAAGCCACTGGCAGTCTCTGCATGTGTGATCAACAGTGGAAAATCTTAGAGGATTGCTGGGGGTGGGGGCAGGGTAGTGAGCAGCACCTTTGCAGAAACCAGAGAGAGAGAGGCTGGTTTTGTCAAGCCTTGATTTGGCTCTTGGTCCTCTGAGAGGCTCAGTCTCTTTCCCTTTGATTCAAGTAGGAGCCTAGATCAGAAAGAGGACCCAAGCAGAGGCAACCCAACTGCTGGGATGGAAGCTGAGTGTGCGTTCAGACCAGGGACCTCTCCAACTGGGCCTGCAGTTTTTTGCCCTCTGAGCCTGTGGGTCTTGTTCTGTTCTCCGCCACTGTTGTACAGAGATGCCCTGCATGCTGATCCTCACGGGAGGGCCTGCAGGAGCCCAGCAATTGGGCACATACTAGTTTTACCAAGGGAGTAACAGAAGGTCAGATCCTCTTAAATCCTAACCTCCCTCCAACCCTCCACCTCTTCCAGGAAATAATCGTGTATATGGGAAACTCTCATATCATTTTAACCCACAAAGTATGAATTGTCACAGTCTTGCTATATGCTGTGGGGAATACCAATGATTTATTCTGGAAAGAATCCAAAAGGCGGTTGCCCCAATATTTTCTATCCTTTTTTTAATCGATGGCAGAGAGAAGAGGTAGACGCTTCCCCTTCTCTCTTCCCCAGGCTGCTATTCTCATCTTCTGGACTCTGCCTTCTCACTTGCATCCTCCTGTGCTCAGCTGGGTCCCTCAGGAGGGATGGGTCAGCCATGCTCTGGCCTCATCACCCCACCTTCCCACCCCTCACTGTGCTACTGGTGTCTGCTCAGAGATGCTGTTGGAGCCGTTGTCTCAAGACACTTTTCTCTTCCTCAGATTTGTATTGCTTTGCAAACTATCATTTTAAAATGTGGGTGTGATTGAAGAACCATTGTCCATTTTTAAGGTCGATTTTCCAACCCCCTTCAAACATTAAACTTTTAGACTCATCTAGTGAAATACAGGAAACACACCTGAAGTGAGCTGATTCTTGGTTAAGAGAAGTGAACAGTGTGTCCTGCAAACCCCCAGAGGGTCCCACTGGCCCATGTCTGGAACTGCCTCGGCCTTCTTCACCAGATTATCAGGCTTCCACTTCATCTGCTGAGGTTAGAAACAACCAGACGCTCTGATGTAATAAGAAAGATGAGCTGTGAAGAACTGAAGGAATTTTTTAAATAAGAAAATATAGGCTTTAGAGAAGCATATCAACTATCTGTAGCACTTTTCTTTGGGAACTCATCTTTGCCCATAATTGTTTTTCTAATCAGTATAATACAGAAACCGTGGGTTTCTAACTATGGAACTATAAGTTTCTAGTTTCTAGAATATATTTTTTATGAGTGGGGATGGTCTCCTCTTTTGAGCTAAATATTTTTCTTTGCCTAGAAAGAGTGATATGACCTCATTCGAGTCCTTTAGTTTGTGATCCATGGCTTGAAATCCCAGTTGGAAGGAAGTGACTGACTAGGAATCCCTGCTTTGTGTGAAGTTCAAAGGCATGGTCATGTATAACAGTCTTGGCGTGATTTAGAAGGCACAGATTGAACAGGCTTCTCTGTGAGGTGGTGAGCTCCCCGCTCATGGGAGTATTCAAGCAGTCAGAAGGCAAACAGTTACTTGTAATGGATGCTGTAGTTCTGGTTCTTGAATTACCTGGCAGTTTGGAATAAAATGGCCTCTGAGACTCTGCTCATTCTAAGATACCATGTCTCCATGACCCTCCACAGAATAGCTATGCACATGGAAGAACGTGAGCCATGGCTACGCCACATAAACGCTCAACAAATATAGTTACATGCATATTCACCAGATAGGACAATCTGGTCAATTATTACTTGCACAGAAGATGATTGTTTCCCACAAATAAAAAGAAAATGGGATGATTAACTTCTAATTGCAGCCTGTCTTTCAGATTCACCAGCTTCTTCTCCTGTGACCATCTTTTTATACCAAACTTCATCAATCTAGGCAGAGTATGGATTATTTTTAATTTAGTATTTATATTATAAAAGCATTAAAACAGCAAACAAGAGTAGTAGTGGAAAAATTATCAAAAATCTCATGTAATATATATAACAATGTATTGATATGGTCCTTTTCATCTTAATATGAATATGTGTTGTCATAACCTTTTATTTGAAACATTCAAGTGGTTTTTGTTTTTTTTATGTTGCCACATAGTTTGGGGGATAAGTATTTTAAAATAATAATTGACCAGATTATCCTATCTGGTGAATATGCATGTGACTATCTTTGTTGAACATTTATGTGGTGTCTAGTTTTCCAGGATTGTAATTATAAATAATGCTACAGTGAATATCTTCTTGCCCGATGTTTTAAATTATTTCTTAGGATTAGAGACGTTAAGTTTGAGTCTCAGGTCACAAAATAGTAGTATTTTTATGGCTTTTGATAGATAGTGTCAAATTGCTTCCAAGAGGCTGTGGCTGTACCAATATAGGTTGCCCCACTGATTTTACCTTCTTTTACCAGCAGGGGATATTTTCATTTTAAAATCGCTTGGTACCTTTTTTTGGTTTATATTTCTTTTAGTACAAACAAGATTGAGTAGTATGTGAGTCACTGTTTGAAAAATATCTGTAGTGTCCTTTGCCCATTTATTTGTCTTAGGAGATCTTGATGTTTTCATTATTAAGTTGTGTGAAATATATATGTGAATTGATTTTTCCAAACAAAATAAAGATATTAACATTTCTTTTTTTACTAGAAATATATTTTCCCAGTCTACCTTTTTTAATTTACACTATAGTTTTTTTATACAAAATTTTTTTTTCTAATAAAATCAATTTTGTGATTTTTTTTTTTTTTTTTTTGTCTACTGGTTCTAGAATGTACTACTCTGGAAAACATATTCAATTTTATTCTCAGTTATTCTTAGTTATTTTTATCTTTAAAAGATATTTGACTTTAATTAATCTGAAATTTATTCTGGCATGAGGTATATATATCAAATTGATCACATTTTCCTTTTTTAAAAAATGTGAACTAGGTGCTGGCCAGTTAGCTCAGTTGGTTAGAGCACAGCCTTCTAACACCAAGGTCATGGGTTTTGGATCCCTGTACTGGCCAGCTGCAAAAAAAAAGTGAACCAATAATTCCAACACCATTTACTAAGAAATCTGTTTTCCATTTTCTTCTGCTATCTTCTTTATCATAGTAAATTTCTACACACCTACACACATATAATAGGATTCTGGGTATCTCCTTAATTCCAGTTTATTCTTGTACCAGTAACACAGTTTTAAAGTATTATTGTTATGTAATGTGTTCAAATTTAAAGACTTGTTTCCTCTCTTGGCTACTTTAGTTCTCTTTTTTTTTTTTTTTTTAAAGTCATTATCAGTTCATTCTTTAAGATTAATTTTAGATCCATTCTATCAATTTCAAAAAAATACTCTGGATTTTTATTTGACTGCATCCATTTAGCAGTAATAATTTATTCAGTCTATACATTACTTTGGGGAGAATTGATTTCTTTACAATATTTAGTCACATTCTAGGTCTTTCCTGTCTCAAAGAAGAGGTCAGGAGGCATGCTAGGAGCAAGACACTCAAAGTCACGTGGGCCAAGAGGCCGTGACTGCGGAGGGACAGGCAGGGAGTGTGGGAATGAGGCAGTTGCTGTGGGGCATGTCTGGGTGTGGGGGCCACAACAGCAAGCTGAGCATTGTTTTTTTGTGCCTTCCCACGTGCCAGCTTGTCTGCTGGAGGTACCAGTCCTGTGGGCAGAGAGTGTGGGCACATGACGAGTGGCGTGTCTGGAGGGCACAGGAGGCCTGGGTTTGAACCCCACCTGTACCATGAACCTGTTCTGTGGCCATGGACAAGCCACTTGACTGCCACAACCTCACCTCCTAGATCCCTCCAGCTCTAACACCATGGTGCCATCATGCTTCAGTCTCTGAAAGGCCTCGATGGCTTCAAGGCAGAGACCATTTCTAATGGATGTCACTGTGTCAGGCCTAGCACCCACAGATATTCCCCAGCCATGGGAAGAGGGAGGGAAGGAGGACATTGTATAGCCCCAATTTGTAGAAGAGTTATGTCTCAGCCAGCATGGTTTACAGCACTCCGCCTCAGACTTTACTGTAAATACAAATCTCCTGGGGTTCTTGTAAACCTGTAGATCTCGGGTTTAGTAGGTCTGGGCTGGTGCTGCTGCTAGTTTCCAGACCACTCTTTGAGTAACAAAGTTTTAGAACACAGATCTAGATGAGAGTTCTTGCCTAAAAAGAAAAGTGAGGGGGCCGGCCCAGTGGCGCACTGCTACAGTGTGCCGCTTGGGAGTGCGGCGGCGCTCCCGCCGAGGGTTCGGATCCCACATACAGACCGGTTCCCGCTCACTGGCTGAGCAAGGTGTGGGAGCAACACCGAGAGTTGTGATCCCGTTGCCGGTCCCGGTCCGGTACGGGCGCGACACTGAGGGTTGTGACCTGTTGCCGGACACAAAAAAAAAAGACAAAAAGAAAAAAAAAAAAAAGAAAAAAGAAAAGTGAGGGGGGGGCAAAGAGGGGGGGGATTAGAATCCTGGTCACAATTATGCTTTAAAGGTACACATGTAGACAAGAAACTGGTGCTTTAAAGGTACACATGTAGACAAGAAACTGGTGCTTTAAAGGTACACATGTAGACAAGAAACTGGTGCTTTAAAGGTACACATGTAGACAAGAAACTGGTGCTTTAAAGGTACACATGTAGACAAGAAACTGGAGAGTTGTGATCCCGTTGCCGGTCCCGGTCCGGTACGGGCGCGACACTGAGGGTTGTGACCTGTTGCCGGACACAAAAAAAAAAGACAAAAAGAAAAAAAAAAAAAAGAAAAAAGAAAAGTGAGGAGGGAGCAAAGAGGGGGGTGATTAGAATCCTGGTCACAATTATGCTTTAAAGGTACACATGTAGACAAGAAACTGGGAAACACAAAACCATTTGGCACATTATAGGGGTAGTAAGGCTGTGGGTGTCTTTCTTTCACATGTTTGTTGCTATAAAGTGTGTGCAAAGAATAAAAACTTTGAAGAAATCTCTTCGTGAAGGAAAATTTTCCAAAAGGCATTTCGTTCTGCAGCCACACTGAGGCCATGTAGGGCATGCCACTCCTGCTCTCTTCCAGAGCTGCTCTGCACTCGGGTAAGGCTTCTCTCTGGCCGGGAGGTTTTCAAAATGTTTTCAAACAGCCTGCTTGGATTTGCTGTAGTTTAGAAGCATTTGAGGCTATGACCACAGCCCAGAGGGGAACCTGTGACAAGCTGTTCCACCTCTGGTGCAAATGCAGCCTTCGGAGATACAAGAATACCCCTCATTCTCCAGCCAGGGTTAACCCACAGTAAGACCAAGTGACCAGTGACACTCTGTGCACCACCAAGAACATTAAGGAAAATCTCTGATTTAAAAGTTTGCCTTTCTTACTGCAAGAATTTTTATGAGGCCAAAGCGTTGACACGTTTGTCATTCCCAGAATCTGCTAACACCCTCCCCGCCTCTGTTCCCTTACTTTTCCCCTCCTCATTTTTAGAGGGGAAGAAAAACTGTCTCAAATAAGCAGAAAGTTTTATCCAAGGTGTCTGGCAGTGACTCCATGTTGTGGAAAAGATTTATGTCTGCGTCTCCCGGCACTGCCTAGTGTTAGCTCACTTAAAACAACTTAATAAATGAGCTCACTTTATCCCATCAAAGAGAAACCTAGGGCTGCGTGGTACCCAGCTGGGGTCTGCGGGGACCCTGAGGCAATGTTCATGTCTCAGTCACTTATGCTGAGCTCAGCGTTTTTATGTCTGTCTGAGATCATGAAAATGAAGGGGGCAGGGAGCAGAAAGACCTGTGCAATGAGTGGTGTGTTGGAAACATGGCTTGGATTCCAGAGGGCTCAGCCAAAAGCTTGAATTTAGGAGTTCTCTCCCAAGGTCGCCTCCATCCCACTGTTCTCTCTGGGTTAGCAGTCCTTGGGACAGGAAGAAGACTGGTCAGTTTGCATCTGAGCTCCTCGAGGGGCTGGCTCCTCCAGAGAGGTGTCTCCATGCTGATGATCCCAAGAATATTTGAATTTTCCTTTCTTGTTTTTTTACTTCCTGCTGCTGCCCTAGTTAAGACTAGGTCCTGCGACAGGGTCCATTGCTCCAGAAAAAGGAACATGGATTCTGTCCTGGAGGGAGTTCCTGAGCCAGGCCTAGGTCCATCCCTCTCACATGGGTACGGGCCCAGGATTCACCAACAAGTCTGGTCATTAACCGAAGGCAGCAATATTAGAAAAGGAACAGCTGCCCAAAAGACCATACTGCACAGCCGGAGCAGAGGGAAGTGGGCAAGCTGCGGGCCCAGGGTCTGCGCCTGCCGGTCCCAGGAGGCAGCTGCAAGGCCCGCTGCTGTCCCCCACACTAGGCCTGGTTCCCCCTTCCCAAGTCCTGGGCTTCAGCTGGAGGGGGAGAGGTGGTTTCTGTCTTAAGGGTGGGAGACTTGGGACTGGAATAGCCCCTCCCATTTTCTTAGCATTTGAAGGTAAGAGAGCATGTCCCCTAAACTGTGAGCAGTCCAGGGGCAGGGATTGCACCTGCTTCCTGAGGGATGGAGGGAAGGAGGAGGGAGAGCCATACATCCTGGGAAATGCTCATGGAAACAATGCCCTTCTATAAACAAGGAAGCCCAGGAGTGTCGTCACACAGCAGAGCTGGGCTTCAGTCGTAGGCCCATCTGAACCCCAGTCTTTACCGTTTTCTGCACCAGCACTGCCCAAACCTTTTACCTCCTGCACCATCTTTGCCAATCTTCATACTACGTATATGTGTAAATATATCCTTGAGTCAACTTCTTAGTACTTAAAAATATAACTAGTTTGTGGTAGTTATATTTTTTCAACATGCATTAAAACACAAATATAAGATAAAAATTGTTCATCCGTGTGTCACATAGCCTGCCGCCCAAAGTGCACATATCTCACCAGAGCAGCGGTTCTCACAGTGTTGTCCCCAGATCAGCTGCCTCACAATCACCTGGGAACTTCTTAGGAATGTAAACCCTCAGGCCCCACCACAGAGCCCCTGATTCAGGCACCCTGGGGTGGGGCTCAGTGATCTCCTTTCTCAACCCCTGATGCCCACTGAAGTTTGGGAACCACTTTGCTAGTGTTCACACTTAAGAGTGTCCTGGTTCTGTCACCTGTGTGCCCTAGCCCATCCAGCCCTGGTCTGCTCACCCTCCCCTGGGCCTTTGTTGGATCTGTTTCACCTCCTGGATTACTGTCACCTCCTCTCCCCACAGTGTCATAGGAAGCAGACCACATGAAATCAGACTCAGCCTTTCATGGCTTAGTTAAGACAAGTATGAATGAACATCTGCATCAAGGAAAACACCTTGAAATTTACACAAAAGGGAGCAAAAAGCCCATGCTTGCTCGTTTTTCTGTGACTCCATGGGTCAGGATTCAGAAGTGATGGCGAGGACCTAGTAAATAAGTGAACTTTCTGCAATGATGGAAAGGTTCCATATTCGCGCCATGTTGGGAAACAATTCTCCATGGGTCTCTTGCATTTCTACACATTTTGCAAGCAGAAGCGCTGGCTGGCTTTGTTCTGGATGCTTTCCAAGAATGTTTGTATATCCAGCAGACTTGGCAGATGGTCTTCTCCACAGCAAAGGGCAGCGTGCTTAACTGCCAATTACAAAAGATCCAGGTGCCCTTCGCTCAGGGTTCCTTTCCTGTATCACAGTCCACATGTGTGCAGGTGTCATTTGGCCCTCTTCATGTCACCCTGTGGGAATTGGAGCTCAGGAAACTGGAGCAAGAAAATGCTGATACTCTGACTACTGAAATTGCTATAAATAATAAAGTCTTTTGTCTCTGACTCAGTCTCATGTCTCCTGCCAGAATCCATGAAACTGGCAGACTAACTTGTTAGTTTGCAACTAAAGTAAAACATGAGACCCTTCACATTTCTTGACATATTGTCCAACATATGTGGCTGTTAAGCACTTGAAATGTGGCTAGCATGAAAAAAAAACAAATTTTTAGTTTTTTAATTTAATTTTAAATAGCCACATGTGGCTAGGGATTGTACCATATTGGACATAACAGCTTAGAATGTTCGAGCATGAACTGGAATAGCCATTGGTCAGGGGTGCCATCGTGGGAGCTCCTACATGGAGAGATAGTTAAGACTTAGGTAATCTGGTTGTTATGATCTGGTTGTTATTTTCAGTACTTGAGTTTGGATGATTCTGTAGCTTTAGGAAGAATGAAATTGTGGAGAAGCCAAAAGAGAGGCCCTTTCTTTTTTATTACATCCAGAGAGGTTTCCTGGTAGAGCTGAAAGATAAAAACATAAAGAAATCAGGGCTGAGTTTAAAGACTGGAGATGGGGAGATGTTTCTGGCCTAGGATATGTAATCTGGTTGTTATTTTCAGTACTTGAGTTTGGATGATTCTGTAGCTTTAGGAAGAATGAAATTGTGGAGAGGCCAAAAGAGAGGCCCTTTCTTTTTTATTACATCCAGAGAGGTTTCCTGGTAGAACTGAAAGATAAAAACAAAAAGAAATCAGGGCTGAGTTTAAAGACTGGAGATGGGGAGATGTTTCTGGCCTAGGATATGTCTTTTGAAGGAGGCTTGGAGGCCATAGAGAGAAGATGTGGCCAGAGAAGATGAGCAGACCAGTCGCCCTTGAAGCATGTACTCAACCCTGCCCTCTTCTCCCCTCCGCTGGAGAATGTCCCCCATCTGCCCCTGGTTGGTTGAAGCTCCTTTGGGCCTCCTCAGCATCTCAGGCCCCTGCCCCTCTCACCTCCTGGCTCAAAACAATCTCCTCTTTGATTGCTGGCTCAGGCCCCGGTGACGGTCAGGTCATCTGTACCTAATCAGGAGGAGCTGGGGCCTGAGGGATGATAAACAGGGCTTCTCATTTCAATAAAGTTTGCACAGAATATTGAAAACAGCTGTGGGCCTCAGCTGACGGTGCCAGAGCCTGTTAGGGCCCAGCATTTGGAAGAAGAGTTGAGATAGGTGAACATCATGGCAGGAGTCTACTCAAAAAGTGCTTTTCCACCTAAGGCCGACAAAGCTAGGAAGCTTAGTTTAGCTCCAGCTCCTACCTGGAGCCCTAGGCTTTGACAAGAGTGGAGAGCCAGCCCTCTGCGGTCACCAGACAGGTCCGTATTACCCAGCAGACATTTATTGTCATTTATTTTACAAATACTACATAGATTTCTCTGTAAGTTGCTTTTCTCACCTAATAAGACATGGTAAAAATCCCTCTAATTTATTCTTTTTTTAAAAAAATCATGGTAAAATGCAGTCTTTAAAAAGACGGTAAAATTTACAATCTTAATTATTTTTAAGTGTACAGTAGGTAGTGTTGTGTCCACATTGTTGTGCAAACCATCTCTAGAACTTTTTCCTCTTGCAAAACTAAAATTCTAAATAAATTGAACAGCAACTCCCCATTTCCCTTTCCTCCCCAGCTCCTGGCAACCACCATTCTACTTTCTGTTTATGATTTTGACTACTCTAGGTAGGTCATGTAAGTGGAATCATGTAGCATTTGTCTTTCAGTAATTTATTGTTTTTAATAGTTGTATAACATTACACTTTGTGGATAAATGTATACCATTCAACAATTAACAGATTTTTGCCACTACAAAAAAAGGCTTTAAAAATTTTTTTTGTACACATATCCTCACATACTGGAGTTTGCCTTTTTTTTCCTGAAGTATAATTCCCTAAATACATAGTTCAGTTAAAGAGATGCATATTTTTAGTTTTCATATATTTTACCAGATCTCCTTCTCAAAAGTCTGTAGTAATTCACATATCCACCAGCTGTAATTGAGTACAGTTTCTCTCTTGTCTTCTCCAGCTCTAGGTATGATCATTCTTTTTAAGTTTTGCTACTCTGATAAATGAAAAGTTATATCCCTTTTTAAAATTTGCATTTCCTTGACTATTAGTGAAGTTCAGCATCTTTCCATAAATTTATTGTCCATTTGGATTTTCCCTTCTATGAATCACCTATTCATATTTTTTGTCCATTTTTCTACAAAGTTATTTCTATTTCTTATTGACACGCAGGACCTCTTTGTGTATTACAAAAGTTAACTTCTTATCGGTGGTATATATTGAAATATTTTCTCCAGTCTTTAATTTGTCTTTTAATTTTATATATGCTATCTTTTATCCTTCTAAAATTTAAACATCTATGTCTATCTTTTCTTCTATAGCATCCAGATTTTCTATTTTGTTTAGAAAGATCTCCTCAAACTCGGAATTATATAATTTTTCTCCGAATATTTTTCCTTATGAAATTGCTTTAAATGTTACATTTAAACCTTTCATCTACGTGAAATTTAGTTTTAATAACTTATAAGGTAGAGAGCTTAACCTTTCTTTGTCATTCAGACATACAACTAATTGTGCCTATATAGTTTACTAAATAAACTATGGTTTGAATTCGCTGGTTTGAAATACCACCTTTATCGTACCGTATAATCCATATGTACTGGAATGTATTTCTGGACTTGGTTCTATTTCTGTCCCACGAGTCTATTTATCTTGTCCTTTACTTTTAATGTACGATTGGATCACAGTGATTTTGTAGTTTTCCTAAGGCTATGCTTACCTCAATATTTCTTTGCTGCTGTTACTTTTATCATTGCTGTTATAGAAATTCCTTTTAGCTATCAGAGCCTGTGAATGTCAGTAACTCTTCAAAACAAGCCAGAGTAAGGCCAAGAAGGCGGGGGGGCTTCCCCATACCTGCCCATGTGCATTTTCAGGATTCAACCAAAGCAGAAGCCGGCAAGGATATTAGGTGAGCACCTACTATGCACTCAGCATTGCTCTTGCCATTAACAGCAAGGTCAGAAGACTGGAACTTTCAGCCCTGTAGTGCCTAGTACTTCAAGGTACTTGTTTGTCAGCTCCAGGTCTATATCCTCTATACTCTATGGACTTTGTGATGCTGGGCTTGGGCCCTGCAAGCTTCATTTTCTGCTTTGCAAGCTGCACCCTGTTGGACTCAGCCACTTACAGGGAGCACACAGATGCAAACAGGAAGAGGCCCGTCCACAGGGAGGCTGCAGGCTGCTAAGAAAAGTAGGAAGTGCTCCCTGCTGTTTGCCCCCCAGCAACACTTCCTCTCCCAGCGGCAGCAGCCCTTCCTGAAGCAGCAGCTGAATCTAGTTTGCCATTTTCCAAAAACTTGTAACTTCATCATCTACCCCTCACCACTCCTCTATCCCTGCCCCAGAGACCCCAGCTCCAGCTGGTGAAAGAAAGCGAGCCAAAACGCCGGGTACTGATCAAGCTTTATTAAAGAAAAGAAATCTGCCAGGCTGCCCTCAAAGTGGAGGGCAGCACCAGTCGGGGTGGGAGAGCTTACATAGGCTGTAGGGCGCCAGGGCTGGCTGGTGCAATCGAGGAGGGGCATTATGCTAGTGCGGAAGCTCCACCGGGCTGATGCAACCGGGGTGGAAAATTGCGCCTATAAGGAAGTCAAAAGGGTTTCTATTTCGCAGAAGTCCTCATAAGGAAAAAGGAGCAGGGGCTGGCAGCCATTCTGTGCTTGGCCTTGCCGAAAATGGCGCTGGTTATGTTCAAAACCTGTCAGCTGGCAGGTGCCCTTTCCTCAGAGATCTGGGCACAGGGGTCTTTCCGTCTCACTCAGAGACAGCAGCACCAGCTGAGTAGACCCCCCTCCTCAGAGGTCTGGGTGGCAGGCTCTGGACCCCTCCTGGAAAACTCTTCCTTTGGCTTCCCAAACCTAGCAGTGGAGCTGCTCCTGCAGTCACGCCCCCTCCATGCTACCTTAGCATTTGCTTGTTACCCTCCCCCTTCCTGATGAACTATGTACACCTAATTATCAATTCTTTATGTTAAATTCCCTTTTTCAACTAACTGGTGTGGCTTCTGTCTCCTGACTGGACCCCGATGGACACAAGTAAATAAGGAATTGAAGTTTTCTGGGGGCTGAGGGCTGCTGCTCTTGGCTGCCCTGTGGAGAGCTCTCCTCCCTCCTCCATTCCCAGAATTATTTGGCTGCTGGTTGCCAAGGAAACGGCTGACAACTTCCCTGTGCCAAACCTCCCCGTTGAGCTCTACAGAGACATTCTGCAAACTCCCTGCTCCTTCCTGCTCCCTGGCCAGGGAACTTGCTCTCCTCCCTCCTCCATTCCCAGAATTATTTGGCTGCTGGTTGCCAAGGAAACGGCTGACAACTTCCCTGTGCCAAACCTCCCCCTTGAGCTCTACAGAGACATTCTGCAAACTCCCTGCTCCTTCCTGCTCCCTGGCCAGGGAACTTGGAGAATCTAGCCAGGTCAGGGTAAAAGGCATTGGGAGGTGGGAAGGGGAAGCCAACCAGGCCTGAAAATGGAGAGACTAGAGATTTCCCTGGGCCCTGGCTTCCCACACAGACCTCCAGTGCCTGGCCCACCCCTAAAGGCAAAGGGCTGGCCTGGTAGGCTCCCCCTGTGCTGTGTCCAGACTGATACTCATTGGATCCAGCCAAAGCTGAGCCATCCAACCAGGCCCTCAACCACAGAAACCTGTCCCTACCTTGTCACTCCAGGCCTGGAAGAAGCCCTATTGCCAGCTGGAGCAGAGAAGAACCTGGGAGCTATAGGGTCCAGAGCCTTTGCTGGGGAAAGAAACCTCAGTCATCCTGAACATGGCACTTTTGTCAAGCAGCATTCCACTCACCCTGAGACCTAGTGTCATGGCCCAGGCTCTAGTCTATGTCATAATAATAACAACAGTAACACTAGTAATAATAATGGCCACAGTAGTGTAGCGGGTGTGAATCTTACTCTAGGTGTACAAAAATATCCACTCCTTTATTTCATTAAAATCAAATACAGTTGACTCCATTACTGGGGCTCCTACTCCTTCCAAGGTCTCACTAGGATCCAGGAGGCTTATTGCTGTGGTTCGAATGGGTCCCCTCCAAAATTCAGGTGCTGTCAATGTGATCATATCAGGAGGGGGTGCCTTTGAGAGGTGATTAGGCCATGAGAGCTCCTCCCTCGTGAACTTATGAAAGGGCTTGACAGAGGGAGTTGATTCCTTTTTGTCTTTCTCCTTTCTGTCATCTGAGGACACAGTGCTCCTCCCCTCAGGAGGACTCAACATCAGTGCTCCATCTTGGAGGCAGAGGATAGCCCTCACCAGACGTGGAAGCTGCTGGTATCTTGATCTCAGACTTGCCAGCCTCCAAAACTGTGAACTCTTCTTTATAAATTACCCATTCTCAGCTATTCTGTTAATAACAACACAAAATGGAATAAGACACTGATGATGTTTCAAAACCAGGGAAAGTCCTCTAACCTCTGGTTCATCACAGTGACCAATCTCCTCATTGTCCAAGCCTTCAGTGGGCTTAGACAGCCAGCATCAGCTCTCCACTTCTTGGGGGTTTTTTGTTTTGTTTTCTTTTTGGCAGCTGGCCAGCATTGGAACCAAATCCTTGACCCTGGTGTTACAAGGCCACACTCTAGCCAGCTGAGCTAACCAGCCAGCCCTGTCCACTTCTTGGGATCGTGGCCTGCCCTCCCCAGACCCATCCTCTCCTTGAGACCTAGTTAGTGACCTCTGGCCTATCCCCAAACTCAGGGAAACCACTTTCTCTCCTCTCTAACTGCCCCATAGGCACTCTCTCCTTCTCAGTCCTTCCGCCCAGCATACCTCACACAACTTTTCAATAATTTTAGGCTTTTACGAAACAAGAAAAATGTTAGTTTTTGTGTCAGGCAGGTTCTGCTTCTGCCCTATGAAATTCTCAGTGGCACTGTAGGACTACGGGGCTAAAGCAGCATCAATTTTATTTTTGAAGAAGTATTTTAAGGCAAACTAAAGACATCATTACATTTCATTCTTAAATATTTTAGCATTCATTTTTTAGAAAAATAGAAACCGTGTCTTATGTAATTACAAAACTATTATCACACATAAAATTAACAATTTTCTAATATTGTCTAATAAACAATTACCGGCATTTCATAAAGGACAAAGTAAGGTTTGAAGTGGGTCAGCAATTAGTTTGATGTCACTCAGCTGGTGGGCAACAGAGCCAAGACCTGAGCCCTGATGTGATTCTACCCTCTTTCCACCGCCATTTCTGTACAGTGGTTTATACTTTCTCCCTCGCCCACCCATCCAGCTCTTACAACTCCCCAAGTAGCATCAGGGTATGTATTGCAGTCACAATTTTAACCAACCAGGAAACGGAGGCCTGGAAGAAGCAGTGTTTTGCCCAAGGCACCCAGGTAGGGCTGGTTGTGAAGGGCTCTGGGAATGGGAGTGCAGATGGGAGGGGGTCAGTTCCCAGGCAGAGCTGGCGCCGGAGGCCAGGCCTCCCTCCCTGCTGGCTCCACTGTCAGCCTCGGCCTCCATCTTCCTCCCCTTCCTTCCTCTCCTGATCTGTGCATCTCCCTGTCCCAATCCCTCTGTCTAAGCCTTCTTCATTTCCTCCCTGGTCTCCAAGGAGCAGTTTGCAAAGCGACTAAGCAGTGACCCCTGCGGTCCTCTGTCCCTCTCGCCTTCCTTCTCTCAGCTGTGAATGCGGCCAGGGACACACTGACTGCGGAGCCACTGCCCCACTTCCTCTCCAGCCCTGGGCTCATTGCCTGCTGGGGTCCCAGAGGGTCCATGGTTGGCCTCCAACACGGCACACATGGAAAAGCCATTTGCTTCCAAGAGCATCTGCTTCCTCTGCTCCAGCCCAGCTGTCCATACCCTTCTATACTCTGCTTCTCCAAAACGCTGGGATTTCAGAATCAGGATTCGAAATGGTCACAACAGGCTGGAGAGCTGGGTTCAAACCCACAGCACAAGAGGTGGGGCCTGCAGGTTGGCTCTCAGAAGCAGGGATGTGAGTGCAGTGCGGGAGGAAGCCAAGGGACAAGAGTCATCTGACCCTGAGTAGGACAAGTAACTACGGTCTCAGATAGCTGCTGCCTGTGGTGAGTGGAGGGTCCCGGGAAGGGAGGCAGAGGCAGAAAACTGGCACTTGCTTGTTCAAGACACACCACTGCCTCGTGAAAAGACACGGGACGCTCATGGAGCTGCATCTCCTCTCAGAACAAGGAAGCAGTAGAGCAAACATGCCCTGACACATTATACATGCTACCCAGATGGATAAACGAAACTATAACACAGTGGATAACTGGGAAAGACATTGAGTATTCTTGACAGACCAAGTGAACCAGCCTTAGAGTGGACAGGGCAAACTGGAGAATGTCCAAAGGCGGGAAGCAACATGGGGCATGGGAAATCAAGTCACTGGAAGAAAAGTGGAGAATCCGAGCCCATTTGTAAAATGTGGACAGTAATGCTTTCTCATGGAGTTGTTGAAAACACCAGCACATGCATTGCATATGGCAGGTGTTCAAAAAAATGTTAATTATTATCATTATTTAGGTAGAGAAAAGAAGGTCTGGAAATGCTGTTTCAAATATTGAATGACGTTCATTTAGTAGAGGGATTTGAATAATTTTGCAAAGCTTCAGTGGAAGAACTCAACCCTGTTGCTTTGCCTCCC
>NW_007729126.1:103233-105872 GCF_000696425.1 Galeopterus variegatus
TCAATTAGTAACTTGTCTGTCTTTGAGCCAGCAACCTTGCTGTGTTACAATTCTTATCTTTCAACAGAGATTCAATACCCTGGGGAAATTTCCTGTCCTTTGCAAGGTCAATATTTGAAACTGCAAGGCTTTGGAAAACCAGGCCCTGTGAGGTACAATTGCTTTATAGTATATTCCACACAACCCCGAGGATAGGTGTGTGTCAGGGAAGCAGATTTCAATTGGATCCAAAGAGAAAGAGGGCAAGTGCTAAGGTTTATGGAATGTATTCCACATGCCAGGTGCTTGCGAGGCACTTATCTGTGTGTTTGTATCTTATTTGCTGAATAACTTGAAGGGGTAGTTATTTTTATTCTCATTTTAAAGATGAGAGCCATGAGACCCAGAGAGGGTAAGCCACCTGCCCAAGCTTGTGCAGTGCCCCGTTCAACATTCCCATGGGGGAAGCAGCAGAGCCATCTCTCCAGGAGGCTGCAGAGGGGCTTCCCATGCTGAAAGGGAGGTCCCACTGCCCATGCACAGCCCTCAGCCTGGTGCTCCACAGTTTCACTTCAAACCGCCGAAGAGTCTAGGTCCTCAAGTTTATCCCTACAACCTCCTCGTTTCTGAGTGTAGCTGAGGGACCACTCCAGGGTCTACCCCAGGCTGCTCCTGAGTCCACACAGTCCCCTCTCCTTCTCTCAAGGACCTCCCTAAGCAATGAATGTGGGTGCTAATGTGAGCCCCAGGGACCCAGATGGGCTGAGGATGGAAGCCCCACAATGAGGGGGTAGCACATAGGGCCTGAGCAGGAGGGAAGGTGAGAAAAGGCACCAAAACCTGGAAGTCTGCAGCCTCACCTGCCTCTGGGCCTGGCCACTGAGGATACATGGGCTGAGGATGGAAGCCCCACAATGAGAGAGTAGCGCATAGGGCCTGAGCAGGAGGGAAGGTGAGAAGAAGGCACCAAAACCTGGAAGTCTGCAGCCTCACCTGCCTCTGGGCCTGGCCACTGAGGATACCCAGAGCAAAGCAGAGTTCCAGGTTACCTCGGCCTGACTGAAGCTCCTTGGGAAAGAGGGGAATGCAGAAAGTGGGGAACCCTACCATATCCAGCACAGGGCCTTGTACTTAGTAGATGCTCAAGAAACATTTGTTGAATTCATTCTTCAGGTCAAGGGGCATAAGTAAATTTAATAAGCGGGAGTTATAAATGCATAATCTCTTTTATTCCTCTCAAGAAAACTATTATATAAATGAAGAAATTGAAGCTCAAAGAGGTTAGGTAATATGCTAAAATCATACAGTATAGAAGAGGCAAAGCTGAGTTCTCCACTATGTTCTCTTGTCTCTCAAAGCAGGGACCAGCTCACCTTTTCTCTCCTGGCCCCCGAGCTCCCATAGCAGCAGAGACAGAAGCGCTGGGCCTCCTTTCCCCTCTGCTCACATCTCTTCTTTTGCAGACACAGGCTGCAGCTCTGCCCTTGGGTGCCTGCCTGGAAGAGCCAGGGCACAGAACAGAGATATGTTTCACCTCTGTGATGGTTAATTTTATGTGTCAACTTGACTGGGTCACTAGGTGCCCAGATATTTTGTCAAACATTATTCTGGGTGTTTCATGAGGGTGATTTTTGGATGAGATTAACATTTGAATTGGTAGAATCACTAAAGCATATTGCCCTCCCCAGAGTGGGTGGGCCTCATGCAATCAGTTGAGGGGCTGAATAGCACAAAAAGGCTGAGTAAGAGGGAACTCCTCCTGCCTGGCAACATGAGCTGGGAGGTCAGTTTTTTTACTGCCTTCAGACTCAAATTGAAACATCAGCTCTTCCAGGGTCTCAACTGCAGATCTTGGGACATGCCAGCCTTCTTAATCACATAAACCAATTCCTTATAATAAATCTCTTTCTCTATATACATACATCCTATTGGTCCTGTTTCTCTGGAGAACGCTAACACACCCTCCCTCGCTGACTCTCCCTTCTAGGATCTCCCTTACTAAGGAGAAAGTGGGCTGAGCAGCCCCTACTGAGCCTTCTGTGATCCTGATGCCCCTAGATGAGAAAAGGCTGGAAGGGCTAATTCCACGAGCAGCATAGATGAACTTGCAGGCCAGCACAAACCCTTGCTGCAGGCCAGGGCATCCTTTAAAGCTTTTCTGATTCATGCTGCCTGAGTTCTCACGTTCTCTCCAGAGACAGCAGTGCTAAATCCCCACTCTTTTCCCACAAAGGAGCATGGAGTTCTGAAGACATTCCCTGTTTGGGGAGTGGGGGACCGAGATTAGTGGTCCATATGGACTGGTCACTAGAGTCAGGCAAACCTGCTATCCCATGGACTCTCAGGGACCACTTGCCATTCTGCCCCACAGCCAGGTTAGGAGGAATAGAGGAGCCTTGACCATCGGTTGGTTAGAGTAGGACAGGTGTCTGTCCATAGAGCCACTGTTTGGAAGCAAGTGAGAGGCCAGAGTGCCATGGTGAGCATCTGCAACCCAAGGGGAGTCTGCTGGCACCCAGCTCTGACAGCTCCCATCCCGCCTGAACCCAGTTGAGCCCGGCTGAACCTGACACCAGACATCAGATCCCCCTTCTCATTGGGGTTCAGGAATCTCATCCTCCTCCCAAGCCTGCCACCAGAGGATGGAAAAATCTGACCCC
>NW_007729126.1:105966-149435 GCF_000696425.1 Galeopterus variegatus
GATGAGCCTTGACCATCGGTTCGTTAGAGTAGGACAGGTGTCTGTCCATAGAGCCACTGTTTGGAAGCAAGTGAGAGGCCAGAGTGCCATGGTGAGCATCTGCAACCCAAGGGGAGTCTGCTGGCACCCAGCTCTGACAGCTCCCATCCCGCCTGAACCCAGTTGAGCCCGGCTGAACCTGACACCAGACATCAGATCCCCCTTCTCATTGGGGTTCAGGAATCTCATCCTCCTCCCAAGCCTGCCACCAGAGGATGGAAAAATCTGACCCCGTCTCAGGCTGTCATTCAAAGACAGCTAAGACAGCAGGACATGCTGTGTGTGAGAGAGAGAGAGTGTGTGAGAGAGAGAGAGAGAGAAAGAGTGCAGGGTTTCAGAGAGCCCTGGACAGCAGGAAAGCTGGGCTCCACCCCAGCTGTAGGGGCCAAACTTTACAGGTTCAATCTAGGTGGGAGCATGCACGGAGACCCTATGGCAGGCTGGGCACTGCACAGCTGAGTGTGTGTGTGAGAGAGAGAGAATTATAGCAAGCATTCATGTGTGCAAAATTATATCAAACAATTCCAGCAAACATTTATAAAGTGCATAAAATATAAATGTACAACTTGATGAACTGTAACCCCTACCCAAGTCAAGAAATAGAACATGACCAGCACCCAGAAAGCCCCCTATATGCTAATATAAACTTTTTCATTTAATATTCACAATATTCTTTACAACAAATAAGGTGTTATTATCCCATTTATCTGAGAAGAATCTAGAGCTCAGAGAGGCTCAGAGACTTCCTAAAGCATCACAGGTGGTCAGTCAAACCCGGCTTTTTGTTTGACTCCACAACCCCATCCACCACCCCCCAGCTTCTCCCTACAAAACATGAGGGGACAAAGGACACTTAGAGATGTGTTTGAACCACATGGTCCCTGTGGTCAGGAGTCTCGTGCTGGACAGGTCTTTAGACTTGATGAGGCTGGGGGCCTGTTCAATTCCATATTCAGTGACACTGATTTTACAGGATCATTCAAATGAAAAGGCAGGGAGCTTGTGGTCCTCTCCCCAGGGCTGCCCCAGCCAGGTCTTGCCCCTCTGCAAAGCTGCATTATGGATAGAGTGAATCATCTGGTCAATAATTCATGATGAATCGGGGCAGCGAGGGTAAGAGGAGAGCAGGGCGGAGGTATCAGAAGGGCTGAGGTTGGCAACTTGAGCCACACCCCCGTCCACCCAGGGCTGGGCTTTGCTCTGGGGAGAGGGGGCCCAAGAGTCAAGCAGAGCCTCAGGAGGGCAGCCGCCAGGGAGATGGGGCCATGGCGGGTCAGAGGGCCTGGCAGGGACCGTTTGGCTTCCTGCTGCTGATTCAGCTCTGCCTTCTGCATCTGAGGGCCTCAGGTGAGTGATACTCAGACCCCCCAAGAGGTCCACTCCCCATTCACATCCCATTATTTCTTCCCCTTTCTCCCTTGGGATCCTCAGTAAAGTGCATTCATATGCTGATTCAGCTCTGCCTTCTGCATCTGAGGGCCTCAGGTGAGTGATACTCAGACCCCCCAGGAGGTCCACTCCCCATTCACATCCCATTATTTCTTCCCCTTTCTCCCTTGGGATCCTCAGTAAAGTGCATTCATGTCATCCACCTGCTGGACATTCAACTAGCATGCACTGAGTGACCAATGTGTGCAGGGGGTGATGGCACTCTGCTTTGCCTTAGGAAGCCAGAGTTATCCTGATGGCCTTGTCAGGTTGTCACACTTAGGAGTGACAAGATTAGATCTGGGTTTCAGTATGTGCCCTGGGTTTGAGGGGCTGAGAGCAGTTGGGAGGCCATTGCAAAAGTCCAGGTGAGAGATGCTGGCAGCTTGGGCCAAAGCAATGTCCATGGGGTGGAATCAGCTTCTGGGTGAAGCATTTTTCTCCTTGAGAAATGCAATGTCAGAATTTTGCCTCTGATCTCTTCCCACCAACTCCACACCTGTCTTCTCTTCTTTGTCTGTAGAAGCTGGTAGCAGTGGGAAGAGTCTGAAACTGGGAGTTAGGTTCCGATCTCAGCGGCACCAACTACTGTGTGGTTTTGGGTGAAGTGACTTAGTTTCTCAGATGTTATTAACTATCTGCAGGGTTGTCAGAATTAAGTTCAATAGGCCACTTGTGAAGAGCCTAGCACAGGGCCCAGCACGAAAGAGGTACTTAGAAATTGAAGGTAGTGTGAATTACTCCTGTGGCTTGGAGGTCCTCCCAGGCACTTATTTCCATGGAAATTGGCTGAGGCTCTCAGCATTTTGTAGTTTTTTTCTTGGTGGCTGGCTAGTGCGGGGGATCCAAACCCATGACCTTAGTGTTATAAGGCTGTGCTCTAACCAACAAAGCTAACTGGCCAGCCCACAGCACTTTATAATATGCAGGCACACTCTGGCCACATAGTAGGGGACAGGGGCCAAGGCTCGGGTTGAGGGCTAGGTCCTGAGCAGGGAAGAACACCTGTTGAGTGAGCCCCATGCAGACTATTTAGTGTCTGGCGCCTGATAGACTGACAGTTCTGTAAGAGCAGGGATGGCGCCTGGCTCTCCATAACTAGTTGACGAATGAATGAATGCTGGATGGGTGAACACAGGCTGGTATCCTCTTCTTCTTGCCACGATGGGGCTGGAATGAGGTTGGATATGGCTCTGGAATCCTCACACAGAGACCCCCAGACCCTGAGTTGCCAGTGGCCATGTAGCTCTCCTGCGCCTCCAGGACCATGGTTGCCATCGGGCTGATCATCAGACTAACCTTGGGGTGTTTGTTAAAGATACAGATTCCTGGACCCTGACCCCAACCCCCCACAACCCCTAGAATTCTGACTCAACAGTCTGGCGTGAGGCCCAAACATCTATATTTTTATCAGGCTTTCCAAATGGTCTGATGAGCAGCAAGGAGTGGGAACCTCTGCTCCAGTTCATTCTCTGATCTCACTCAAGGAGTCCCCCACTCCAACCCCTCCTTCAGTGCATCCAAACAGGAAACCCCCCAGGCTCCCTCAGAAACTCTCCTGCCCACCAGCTCCAGAAGTGCTTGTGTTGTCTTACTGAACCCTGCCCGGGCCACCTGGGACTGCGGGACAATGAACGGAGGCTCCGGGCTAGAGCGGAGTGTGGAGACACCAGAACAGCCCAGACATCCTGTGTTGCCCCTTCTCTCCCCAGGCCAGCCCCAGCCATCGCCCAGAGCCCCCGTGGAGGAGGACATGTCCATCCAAGGAGTGCGGGGCGGCTCTGTGGAGTTGGCCTGTGGCTCTGGGCCTGCCCCACTTGTGGTTCTCTGGAGCTTCACCCCCCTGGGCTCCCTGGTTCCCTGGCCTGTGGCCGTCACCAACGGAGCCGCATCCAAGGTGGAGGCCGGGGCCTCGGTTCTGGGTGTCGTGAGTCTGAGGAACAGCAGCCTGGTGCTGGGGGAGCTTCAGGAGGGTGCCCGCGGCCACTTCCTGTGCCAGGCCCTGCACGCTGCCGGCGGCCAGCTCCACACCACCTACTCCTCCTTCAGGCTGGCCGTGCTGGGTGAGGCCCCGCCAGGGAGGCAGCGGCTGCGGCTGCTCTGCATGCTGCTCTGCATGCTGCTCTGCATCTTTGCATGTGCTGAGCCGACATTCTAAAGGGTGCCCCCTCAGGAGTGAGCAAACCTGGGGCCGTTAGGAAGGGATGTTGTGGGCCTGGTAGGCAGGAAAGCCCCCGGCCAGCAGGGGCAGAGTTGCTGGATACAGTGGGGCATGGCCTGGGTCTGCAATAACAAACCCGGAGCCTCTCCCTCCTCTGGCCAGTGCCCATATCCAAGCCTCAGGTGCGGCTGAGTGACCCATCCCCAGTGGAGGGAGCCTCCGTGGTGGCCACATGTGCAGTGCAGGAGGGCACGGAGCCTGTGACCTTTGCTTGGCAGCACCAGGCACCCCGCAGCCCTGGGGAGGCCCTGGTGGGGGTCACGGGGCCGCTGCTCCGGCTGGACCCAGTCAACCGGACCCACCTGGGCTGGTATGTGTGCAGCGCCCACAATGCTGTCAACAGGCTGAGCAGTGATGAAGCCTTACTGGATGTCATCTGTGAGTCAAACTCGGGGGCGTGGTGGGTGTCAGGGCTGGTGCCACCTACTCACCCATACTTGGCCTCCTGCTGCACCTCAGAACTCCCCAAATCCCTTCACAGCAGGAGTGCTCCCTCCCCCAAGAGATTCCAAAAGGCAAGAGCTGCTGAGTGCTGGACCCATTGGTGCCGAAAACCTATACCAAGGGATTTAATCTTTTTAAGGTCGTGAGCCCCTCTTCCCAGGAAAATGTGCATACATTCATATTCATGATTTTATCCACATTTCAGGCATGGCCTGGAAAGTCTGCCCTTGGGTTGAGTCTGAAGGGCTCTGTGGGACCAAATGATCCCTGAGGAAACAGAGAGGTGGCCACCCTGGCAGAGAGGGCAGTTAGCTGATCTGAAGTCTGAGGCTGAGAGCCTGCAGGTAGAACTCAGAAGCCCCAAGTGAAAGGTGGAGACTGGGATGGTCTAGAGCTTGCTGTCCAATACAGCAGCCACGTGTGTGTCTCCCATCAGAGCCCCAAGTGAAAGGTGGAGACTGGGATGGTCTAGAGCTTGCTGTCCAATACAGCAGCCACATGTGTGTCTCCCATCACCTGAGACGTGGCTAATCCAAACTGAGCTGTGCTGTAAGCATAAGGTGCACACTCGAGTTTGAAGACGTAGTCTGAAAGAAAGAATATGAAATAGTTCATCAATGACTTTTATGTTGAATGTACATATTGAAATAATAACAGTCTGGATATATTTGATTAAATAAAGTTAAAACTGATTAGTGGTTTGCTTTGTTTTGTTTTTGCTTAATTGGGCTTGGTTATTTTTAGTTTTTAAGATCTGGCTAGTAGAAAATTTAACATCTGTGGCTTGCATACATCTATTGGACAGTGCTGGTCTAGAGGGGCTTTTTTTTTTTTTTTTTTTTTTTTTTTTTACTTTTATTTATTTATTTTTTTGACCGGTAAGGGGATCCCAACCCTCAGCACGGTGTGGTCCGCACCACGATCAGCCAGTGAGCGCACCGGCCATCCCTATATAGGATCTGAACCCACGGCCTCGGCGCTACCAGCGCCGCACTCTCCCGAGTGAGCCACGGGGCCAGCCCTTGGTCTAGAGGTTTTAAGGAGCAAGGACTAATGGTGTTCTCTCTGTCTCCATGGTGGTAGTTTGTGGGAGTTGTAAACTGAGGACGGTGGAGGTGGGTGAGCAGTTCTTGGGAAAGAGATTGGAGCAGAATGGAAGTGTGCAGAGAATTCAGTCCTCTCTGGGAGTCAGGGAGAGCCTCACAGAGGTGGTGACACTGAGCTTGGAATGCAGGAGAGAGGGGAAGGCAGGTACCCAAGCAAGTGGAAAGGACTGGCTGCTGGGATCGTGCTTGGGGCAGTGTCCTGCCATGTCATCCTCCCTCTGCAGTCTAGAGTGACCAACCGTCCCAGGCCCAAGAAACCCTCAGTCCCAGGCACAATGGGAGGGTTGGTCAGCCTACCTCTCTTCTGCCTAGCAAACTCTAGTGCGCAACCCAGCCGTCCCCAGGGAAGTCCCCAAAATCACAGCCCCCTTCCTGAGCCCCCACAGCCCAGAATGCTCACTGCCATGAGCCCTGGCCACCCTGCACTGTACCATGCTCCCTGGACTCTGAGTTCCTGGAGGGTCTGGCACAGGGGTTGACACAGAGCTGGTGTAGCCTACATGCTTGTGGGATGAATGAACACATTCAGAGAGGATTACATGAGTGAATGAGGGAATGAAGATTGGGGAGATGTGACAGGGCTTCCTTGCTCTTTAGATGGCCCGGACAAGCCTGTGATTGCTGTGGAGCCACTGGGATTCACAGAGGAGGGTTTTTGGGCCAGTGAGAGAGAAGAGGTGACCCTGAGCTGCCTGGCTGCATCCAACCCTCCTAGTCATTATGTGTGGCTCCATGAACACATTCAGGTCCACACTGGGCCAACCTATGTCATCACCAGTGCTGGTCCCGCCCACACAGGCCTGTACACCTGCCTGGCCCACAACAGCCACCTGGACACCCGCACCCAGGCCACTGTCCAGCTCACCATTTACTGTGAGTATGTGGGTCGGGGTATGACCAGACCTAACCCTGGGTCCAACCATGCTCTGGCAGATCCCAGCCACACTGTGGAAAGTGGTGTAGAAGTTAGGGGGCAGGGTTGGTGGGCATCTCAAGAACCAAGTAGAGTTGAAGGGCAGGGGGAAAGACTAAGGAAACCATGGGAAAGGGCAGGGAGAGCGGGAAGCCCCCGACCCTATGTAGCCCCCTCCCAAAGTGATTATTCCTATGTCCTGAGGATGGACAGGACTGAGGCACAGAGAAGGGTGCAGTAATGACAGTGAGGCAAGAGGTCCTGGCTCCAGTTGTCCAGAAGCAAAGAGGAGAAACAGGAATGGGGCCCGCTGTGGGGGCCTCTGGATCCCTCAGAACTCTGAACTCCTGCCCACCCCTTAGTCCCCTGCCCTGCGACCTGAGAGCTCAGCCTTTTCCTCCCAGCCCCTCAGAGGGACTCAATCTTTCTCTGCTCACCCACTTCTCCCTACTTCCCTACCCTTGACAGCCCAGGCCCCAGGCCCTCAGCAGGGTGTGGGGGCTGCAGGGCACTGGCAGGGGAGCCTGCTGCAGCCCCCTCCTTTCCCACTCCCCTCCCCCAGATCCACCCGAGGGGCAGCCCTCCTGTGCTGTGCTCCCCACCCTTGGGGCTGTGACTTTGCTCTGCACCTGGCCTGGGGGACTTCCAACTGCCCACCTGCAGTGGGAAGGGCCCCAGGGAACTGGCCCTGCTGCCCCCAGCAACGTCACCTGGAGTCACGCAGCCACCCAGCTCCCCAGCGGCAGTGTCTTCACCTGCACTGGCCAGCACCCAGCCCTGGCACTGCCTACTCTCTGCAAGATCACACTCTGTGAGTGGACACAGGAAATAGCCAGGGCTCTGATATTCCGGGAAGAGCATGGGGAGGAGCCAGAGGGGCCTGGGGTCCTGGGCAGAGCTCCAGACAGCTGACTCCAAGACACACCAGGTAACAAGGAAGTGAGCAGCACTCAGCCTAGCCCCTACATCCCAGCTTCTCCATCCTCACTGTGTTCTGTCCTGCTCGGTTGGGACTGGGACACCTCCTCCCAGGCTCCCACTGGGCTTGAAATCGGCCTTCGGTGCTCTCCCTGCCAAGTGTGCTCTGCTGCCTCCTCTCTGCCTGGGAAACTCCCACCCATCAGCCAAGACAGAGTTCCAATGTCATCCTGTCTGCAAAGTCCTCCTCCCTGAAGGCCCAGAGAGTTTGTCTTTCTACTTGTATCCTCACACTCATCAAATCATAAAGTAATTGTTTAGTGTCCGTTCCCACCATTTCCCTGGCATATGCTTAGCCCACAATACATGACAAGTGAGTGAAAAACAGAGGGACAGAGTAATGCAGGAATGAGGGGGTGAAGGAGTAAATGGAGGAGGGGCGTGGGGTGGGCCTGCCGAGCCTTTCTCCTCCCACCAGCTCAGCTGAGCCATCACTCCTTTCCAGGGGAACCTCTAGGGAGCCCCACCTGCTGGATCGTGGCCACGGCAGGAGACCAGTTCATCATGCTGAGCTGTGAGTGGCCGGGAGGCAAGCCCCCCGCCCTGCTGAGCTGGCTGGACGGGCAGCAGCAGCCGCTGGGCAGCAGTGGCTCTTCTCTGGCCATCCACCTGCTGCAAGCCCAGGAAGGTCTGGCTGGCAGGGAGTTCACCTGCCAGGGCGCTCACCCACTCAGGACCCCTGACCCACATTGCCAGCTCCAGCTAGGTGAGTAGGGGCTAGTCACTCGGTCCTGGGGCTGGGACAGGAGGAGTGGCCCTTTAGAACCAGGATGAGGGCTCTGGGGGGTGACTGTGCTGGAGAGGAAAGTGAGTCAGGAGAGAGACTGATTCACCTCGACTCCCAGGGACTTGAGTATTTTTAGTCCATAAAATGAGAGGATTGGTCTAGGTCAGTGTTATCCAATAAAAATATAATATGAACTACATACTGTAGGTAATTTTTAACTTTCTAGTAAACACATTAAAAAAAGTAAAAAGAAACAAGCATTTCATTTAACTCAGTATATCCAATATGTTATCATTTCAACGGGTTATAATAAAAAATTATTAATGAGATTTTTTACGTTCTTTTTTTCATCCTGTCTTCAAAATCTGTTGTGTATAGTGACCGCACATTTCAATGTGGACTGGCCACATTTCAAGTGCTCAATAGCCAGTGTGGCTGGTGGCTGCGGTATTGGACAGCACTGGTCTAGGTGATGTGGGACTTTTTCTCATTTGCATCTATTTGCATAAGGGAGGTGCCTGATTCCATTCCTGACTTGCATTCATGTTTCAGGTGTCACAGGTCTCTCGCTACCTCTCACTCTGTTTTTGGTCTGGTTCCTCTCTGTCTTCATTTGGCCCGGTCAGTGTATTGCCAACTAAAGGAAAAAAAAATTAAATATTGAAGTAAAAAAATGTGAGAAAAGCAAACAAAGGAGCCATCACATACAGCAGTTCTCACAAGACTTAGTGACTAGCATGTTTTCAGGGGCTCTGGTCCTTACCCCGAAATATTTCCTTCCCTATTACTTAGTCTCTGAACCGGAAACTCCGTTATAAGAGATTCATTGACACCTGAAAGTCTAGGTCTTTAATAAGAGTCGGTCGGTAAAGAGTGAGCACCTGCTACGGGCCCAGCACTATGCCTGGAGCCAGCCAGGAGGTGGCCGGCCATTAGCGGGACGGGGCCCTGTGCCAGGTGCTGGGAGGGGCTTCATGTAGAGACGAGTAAAGCAAGAGCTGAGGCTGGGGGCGGGGTGGGGGAAGGGAGCTTGGAAGAACACTGATATTATCAGTAATCTTGGAGCAGACTGTGATAGGAACTTGGCATAGAATGGGAGCCTGAAAGAGGAGGCAGATGGGCCTAAGACAAGCTTCGGTGTCAGCCCCACAGCCCTTGTCTCCTCTTAATCCTGCTCTTCATCCCGTGCACCACTGGCCAGCACCTTACCCCCAATCCCTCCCACTAGGTGGGACAGGGAACTTGTTCCAGTCTCCCTCTCTCTGTCCCTGCAGAAGCCCCACAGCTGGCAGTGGTTGAGCCCCGGGTGTCAGTGCTGGAGGGGGGAGAGGCCTGGCTGAGCTGTGCCCTCCTGCGGGGCACGCCACCTGCCCAGCTCCTCTGGCTGGGCCCCCAGCGACAGCAGGTGGAAGCCGGCACTTCGGGATTCGCGCTGCACGCCGAGGGTGCCCAGCTGCACCTCCGCGTCCGAGACGCTGACCCGGCACGCCACAGTGGCACCTACCAGTGTGTGGCCCGCAGCGCCGTGGGCAACCGCAGCCGGAGCGTGGTGCTGGAGGTCCTGAGTGAGTGCGGGTGGCTGCGCGTGTGCGGCGAGGGGACGGGGGACCAGCAGCCCAGAGCGCTGGAGGTGGAAAGCCACAGGAACGCCCTGCTCCAAACGTGGACGCTCGAGCTCCCCGGGGCACAGGCAGGGCGCAAGAGCGCCGAGCTGGGTATGTGGGCCATTCCAGCGTGAATCTGATGCGCTGCTGAGCACAGGCAAGCAGAGCTCCCTGCAGTCAGAATCTTCTCCTTTTCTAGAAGAGGAAACCGACCGAGACTAGACAAGGACAGCTCAGGTCTACAAACCCCAGTCTAGTGTCTTTTCTACCTGGCCAGCCTGTCTCCAACAGGAGCAAATCTGGGTGCACAGCACAACACACTTGGCTGTAGGTAGACACCGCCCCGTATGTGTCCCCACCCTCGCCAGGATATCCAGCTCCTCCCAACGTCACCATCAGCCGCCTGACCTACGGCAGGCACCGGACAGAGGTGCAGCTGCAGTGGGCCGTCGCGGGCCCCGGGAACCTCACGGGTTTCCGGGTGCAGCGGAGGCCCAGTGTCCTGGGCCCAGGCACTGGGGCTTGGGAGACAGCGGCCAGCGACATCGAGCCAGAGAGTAGGGGCCGGCGACTGGGAGGCTTGGACCCGCAGGTCCTTTATGCCTTCCGCATGCTGGCCCTGAATCACCACACGGCTGGACATCCCTCTGCCGTGAAGACACCAGGTGCTGCAGAGGGACTTGCCTCTGCCCCAAAGACCCCGAACGCTGGTTCTTCCTCCTCTGCACAGGGCATTTCCTCCTCTGTACCTTTGTCTCCTTCCTACTGGATTCCCCCATCCCCAGTCTCTGTCCTCCTCTTCCACCCTCTCCTCAAGTGATCCCTACTGCTCTTCATGTCCCTCCCGGGGGGCTCTGGGTGCTCCAGGCGTGGGGTAGGGACCCTAATTCAGCTTGATTCAGAAGAAATAGAGAAGGAGAACAGGGTGCTGGTGACTAAGAACAGGAGCCCACTCTGTGCCTCAGTCTCACCTCCTGGCTTATAGGTGGGCTCTCAGCTTCCTGCTGCTCCCTCTCCATCCTGGGAGTTCCTTATTTTATGGCATAGGTCCCTTCAGCCCCAAGCTGCCAAGATAACTAGCCTTTGTGCCAACAAGAGGGGATCTGGCTGGGGACTCAGACTGTCAAAAGTACCTCTTTCCTTGGGAGACACCAGATCTCCAAGTTCTCTGAATCAAGCCTTGCTCTCGGTCCCCCACACCAGCTGGAGGGAGAACTGGATGAGCAGAGCCCACCCCCTCCATACCCTCTCAGCCACCGCTGCCCAGGTTGAGCCATGGCTCAATACCATGCAACCCACGCTCTCCCCTCCAGCGGACCCCCCCTTCAGTGCCTACCCAGCAGTGTTGGGTGCAGCAGGCACAGGAATGGTGGTGGCAATGGTGGCCTCTCTTCTGGTGTTCCAGTATGCTGCCCGGCACCCTGAGACTTTCCCCTGTGAGTGGGAATCTGAAGAAGGGAGGGCTGCTGGACCCCACAGGGTGGCCAGGTCTAGACCTATCTAAAGGAGAAATGTAGCGCTCTGGGTGAACAATCTAGGCCCTTCTTAACTGTGCCCCTCCCCAATGCTAGATGTTGTCCTTCAGGGCTCCAACCCCCAACCTCAGGCATCTGGGGCCATCCCCTTCTAGGTTCCTGAGACCCTTGTGTGGAGCCCATTGGGAAAGGGTCATTCTCCAGGGATCTGTGCCAGGCTGGTCAGGTAATGCCCCTTTTCCTTTTCTTCCTACAGGCCTTGGTCCGTTCCTTGTTCCCATGTGAGTGTGAAACCCCAGCTGCTTGGGGGTCAGAACTCTCCTCTAGTGGGAAAGGCAGGCTGGGGAAGGGCACTTGCCACTAATGTGACTCTCACACCTCACGCTCAGGGAACAAAGGCAGCAACAGAGGCGTTCAAGGGGAGGCACCGAGGCACAGGCGGGTAAGCGCAATTTTATCCCCAAAATGACCACTCATGTATAAGGAGACCAGTGCTGAGTTCCAAGCATGATGCTTGGTCTCTCTTGTCCTCTGAGAACATTCCAGGACACCCCCAAGACATGTCTCTTTGCCCATGTATGCTCTTTGTAGGCATTGAAACCCCAACCACCACCCCAGGTTCGGATCCTGCAAGAGAATCTACTGAGGCTCCAGTAAATGTCACCATCACAGTGACTGCAACACCATGAGGCCGGAAGAAGAAGGTGCAGCTAGCCTTAGGGAGCGTGGGTGGGAGGCAGAAAGATCCCCTCATCAGGCTTTGGTCTTAAAACCCAGGTAGCTAAGACAGTATCTACCCCTTCCTCACTTCACACCCAGTCTTTACAACCGGTACAAGGTCTAGCTGCAGTGCCCCTAAGTGACGGTTACAAGAGAAGTCCTGGTCCGACTTGTGGAAGACAGAGGTGGCAAGACCAGAGGAAAGGCTCACCAGGCATCAGACAGCAAGTGACAAAGGTGGCACTGGGAGCCACCGCCGGTGCTAGGGAAGTGTAAGCAAGCTAGCTGCTTCCAAACAAAAGTCTGTGGATTGAGAAATTCCTAAATAAATCATACCCAATGTTCTCCCGCATAGAGATTGTTTGAATCACAGCTCCCACAGGGAGAGGCTGACTGCTCAGTGCAGGCCTTGCTGGTGGGAAGCAGCAAGTGAGTCGGTACGGGCCCCTGCGTTCCACTGCAGCTCCGGAATATCGCCGACTCTGCAGTAGGCAGACTCCAGGAGTCTGTGCCAACGAGACACAGGGCAGAGTAAGTGAGTCGGTACGGGCCCCTGCGTTCCACTGCAGCTCCGGAATATCGCCGACTCTGCAGTGGGCAGACTCCAGGAGTCTGTGCCAACGAGACACAGGGCAGAGGTGCTCCAGAGGCAGCTTCCCAACACCAGCCCTGGCTGCAAGGACCGGGGCTGTTCCAAAGTCACACTGTCAGCTGCCAGCATGACTCACTGGCTCCAAGCCTGTGTGTGTGCCTGAGATCTGGGTGAAACACAAACGAGCGCTTGTTCCACTGACTAGAACAGCTGCCTCTGCAGGGGACTCAGCTGAGAAGAGACAGCAAGAGAGCCAGGGATGATCTGCCAGCAGTATGGAGAGTGGCGCCTGAAGGAGACAGAAAACTGGGAGAAAATTAAGTAGCTTCTTCAGTTCTCACAAATTTAGACTTTATTAGAAAAGGGGTTTCAGCTTCCCTCAAAGCTCTCAGGGCTGGGGCCAAGGTTGAAGGAAGGCTTATTTAAATATGGGAAATAAAATACAAAAGGGCCACACCCGATGCAAATGACTCTGTGGGCTTTCTGGTCAAAGCAGCCTAGGAACTTTGATATTTTAGGGCAGTAAAACAAAGCGTCTTCTTGGGGAGGCTAAATTCCTAGCCTGGAGTTCATCCAGATGATGGCCTAGGTTAAAGGTAAAAATAGACTGGCTAGTTAGCTCAGTTGGTTAGAGTGCAGCCTTCTAACATGAAGGTCACGGATTCGGATCACCATCCCGGTGAGCTGCCAAACAATATGTAGATATATAAAGGCAAAAAACAGATGTGTGAGGAGGGACTACGCCTCCGCTTCTCCTCAACCTCCTCTCTCACCCTTTCTTCCTTCCAAAGAAATGCTAAATGACCCTGAGGAGGTCTTCCTGCCTCTTTGCAGATCCTCGGCTCAGGTATTTTCTCAGCCTCCCCATAAAACACCCCCCCCCAAGATCCTGCTCCTTCAGGGCCTTGATCTCTGCAGTCAGAACAGAAGGGATTAATTCACTGGGCTCTTGGGTATACACAGGAGATTTTCAGGGGAGAACAGGGGTGAAGGTTCCAAAGAAATTCAGAGTGAGACATAATACCCATCCTAAAAACAAACTATAAGCAGCTTTGCACAAACAAGAGTATCTGAGTATCCCCATCTTCACAGGCTACTCCACATGAAAGCAGCACTTTCTTTTAATATAAAAGTCATCAACCAAATAAAACCTGTCAAAGCTACATCATTTAAAGTATGTACAATTTCAAACATGACATTACAATTTTAAGGAAAATAAAACATACTTCTCAATATGATACAAAACATGCATCTCGAAGTCATTGCTTTAAAAGAGAGCAACACAGGTGAAATTCAATTATACACTTAACTTCTCGGCAGTACCGTAGCTGGAATGAGATTTGTGGCATGATCAGCCCAGTATGGATGCACTGGTCTTCACAGACTCATTTGACAAAAATGAAACCCAGAAAGAAATGCTTTTTGAAAAGACCACATCAAAACATTTAAAACACTGCAATTTAACGTGTACCCTGTACAGCACCTACACCAGACTATCGATGCATTACTGAAAGAAGAAAATACAGGCAGAGAGTGAAATGATATCATGGAAGTGGGGGAAGCTTAATGTTAAAACAAAGAATCACACAATTCTACAACGAGAAGGAACATGAAGAGGCCTGACCAATTTCATGATAACCGGGCTGAAAGGAGATCAAATTCCCGGGCGGAGATGGGGGTGAGGGGCATCAAAGGGGGAAACGTGGATGCTGGAAGACTAAGCAATAAGCAAAGAGCTCTGCCCATGTAGGTCAAAGCACAGCTTCTCTGGCTGCAGTTAGAGCCTCAGGGGAGTTACGCAGCAGGGGCAGACAACAGCATACATAATGGCACTGGTCCTATCAAGAGTGAACCCCCATGCCTTTGGAAAGCTGTATGCAAAAGTGGTAGGAGCAGATTATGGCTCCAGATAAACTGGGTTCTAATTTGGGCTCTGTGGCTCATTGCGTGACTTAAGCATCTTAACACCTGCTTTGTAGATTTGTTGTGAGGGTTAAATGAGATAACAGTAACAAGCACCGAGCACAGTGCCTGGTACACAGCAGTTCCTCAACAAAGGTTAGTGCTACCTCCCATGGTGTACGATGTCCTCTTATTTCCTGGTGGAGTGACATTAGGTAGGACTGTTTTGGTGACTGTGCAGGATATAAAAGTTCAGAGCAACTCACACTTAGGGAGAACTCATAACTCCTAAACATAAAGGTAATTATATATATATTTATATATCTCAATATATAAAGGCATTTTTATAAATAAAATACAATAAAAAGGATAACACTTAAAACAGCGTTACTAATAATATAAATAAAGCAGTCCACAATGAGATTGCCCTAAAGGTAAAGCCATTTTCTCTTCCTCAGGGACAAATCCCATATACAAACTCAATCTTTAAAAGCAGTTTATGACCTAAGGCTCATGCTAATACACCTGTTTCCTGAATCAAAATGACTGCCTATGGACATTTACTCCCCAGTCTTCTATAACTCCCTTTGTGACAGCATGGCTGTAACCTGACTGGCAGACACAGGGTGCGTTTTCATATTCTGTGTACTAAGACTTTGTCCTTTGCTAGTCACAGAAGTAAGGGACACAGCTATCTCCCTCCAAAGCTAATTGCGTCTAAGCAACACAAAGAATAAATCCAGTATACTACAGGCATGGACATGTGGAATGTAGAAATTGCTCATTGCATCCCTAATACCCGACTATGAAGTTATAGTCACTACATTCTACTGGAAGTAACTTTTGCTTAGTGGCCCAGCTTGAACAGCACGTTTTCATTAACAGTTCTATTTATAAAATATATAGACATATGTAAGGGAATAATGATGCATTTATATAGAAAGTTGATTAACATAGCATTCTATTCTATTCCATTGCAACTTCTGGGAAACTGTAAAATTTTTTCACTAGACCTGCTTGACTCTACATAAAGAAAATTATTTTTTGTTTCTTTCCCGAAATGGATGCACAATCCAAAAAAGAACAGTGATCCATTAAAGCTTGACTCAAGCTATGAAATATGTATAGTGTTTTTTTGCTTTTTTAAATGTGGAGAAGAAAAGCCCTCCAAAGGCAGCTGCAAATGTCCTTGTCACTCAGAGGCAGCAGTAACTGTGATACATATGCTCTGCTGACCAAAATTTTAGGTGCCTGTTTAGAATGATGACATTCTTAAAAAATGTCAGGAAATTAAAAACAAAACAAACAAAAAACCTTTTTCCTCCAAATTAACTCTTTTCGGACACACATCTTTCAGGCTGTTGTACATGCTGGCAGTAAGAAAATGACTATTTTCAGGTGTTCTGCACCATGAGCCCGTTCCTATGCTTGCGGAATAGACTGAAGGGTTTCCTCCAAGATGGGCCCCCTGGAGCCCTCCCCTCCCTTCTTAAAATGTGTATCTTTCTCTCCAAGCTGCCACTTTAAAGTCTAATTTTGTTCCTATGCTTAGAAATAGTCAAAAGGAGCCCCACGGTGACCATTTTATAAATTCATGTAATTTTAAAGCAGTGGGGCATTAAGGCATTATTTTTCTCTCTGGCCTTGGTTCCCTTTTTGCATACTGCAAGAATTCAACTAGACCTTACCCTCTACCCTGTCTACAACACTGCTTATGATTAGTGCCTAGAAATTATTTTTCTCTCTGGCCTTGGTTCCCTTTTTGCATACTGCAAGAATTCAACTAGACCTTACACTCTACCCTGTCTACAACACTGCTTATGATTAGTGCCTAGAAGACTGGACATTACTTGTACCCATGTGCAGTTAGAGGGTAAGTCAACAGGTCACATTATCACTTCTGTGGAAGGCATTCTTATAAAATTCATCAGCCAGATCTGCTATTATAAACATTAGTCACACCTGTAGTTGATTTCAAAATGTTCTCAGAGAGTCTGATAACAGTATTGAAAGACAGTTTTCCATCTGAAAAAGTGACCGGTGACAAACCTCAAATGGCCTATGCTATTCCCTCCTAGCTGAATCAGCCAACAGACTAGATCCTTTGCATGAGGATCTTATGTCACTGAGGTTTTTGGAAAACATGGAATGATCCTTTTGCTCTCCAGAAGATTGAAAACTATGTAAAACAAGGTTGTTTCCTACTGAGGGGACGAAGGAATTTTTTAAGGCATAAATAATATAAAAGGGCACACATTTTAAGATACATTCACATGACATTACTACTAGAAAAAAAATAAATAATGATTTTCTCTGATTGAATGAATGAATGAATGTGCTTCAGACAGTTCATTCCCAGGCCTGTTCTGTGCAGTTATTGGCTTAAAGTGGGAACACAATTAATCAACCAGTCGTTTGCACATCCTCAGGTTTCCTGGGGTTGCTGAAGGACACCTGATGAGCTGTCCAAAGGAGTGCCAGGAGGAGACCAGGTTGTCTTCTCAGTACAGTCCTCTGAGACGGGTGACAAAATAAGAGGATTCCAACTTAAAATTTTGTTCTCTGTTTCTGAATGAACACAGCTGTCTCCTGAAAAACAGAAAAGTTTGGGAGCATTATAAAATAATAAATGCTGATTTTTACAAAGCAGTCTAAAAATATTACCTTGAGCAATAAAGAAAGAATAATGAGCGAAAGTAGAGCCTGGTTATGTTTGGTTTGAATTTGAGGGAGACAGTAGGTTTAAAAGGTTTAAAATAAAGTTGAGTTCTCATGAATAGTTATGCAATTCATCAGAGGATTAAAACAAACCCCTTATAAGCCCCCAAATAACCACCTTAAAGAAAGGCTGCAACTCCAGAACCAGCTCAAATGAGAAAGGGGCTCATGTTCACAAAATGCATTCTTCCAGCAAGTCTTCTGTTCGGGAACAAACAGAATTAAAGCCTCTTTGGATATAAGTTCCAAAGTGTAACGGGATTAACAGCCTGAGATGAAGAATGTGAATAATAACAGAATTTCAAAGAATCCTTTATCTAGTCCCATCTTTTCTGGAAGTATCCAACACCCCCCGCCCAGTCTCTTAAGAAACATGTCAACTGATCAGAGAGAGAAAACTCTGAAAGCATCGCCTGCCCTGACACAGTTCTTAGCTAACTGAAGACTATCTAGAAACATAAGGTTGTTTATGCCTCCCTGTACCTCTTTTGAACTCTGCTGTATCTTCTGTGTGATCAGGGCTGATGTCATTTACGTGGTCCTGACAGCAAGGATGCTGAGTAGGTACTGGTGCCATACTGTCCTTAATACTCTCCTCAGGTGATTGGCCACAATTGGGGACTGTGGAAGCCAGACATACAGGCATCTTCATGTGACTGAGGGGCCTCATTTCCAAACCATCCTGACGATAAGGTGCTACCACTGGGACCACAGGAAGAGGGCTGCTGCTGAAAGTGCTGCTGGTCTTGGTGAAACACCTGCAGAGTTTAAATCAAAAGAAACAGAATTGTGTATAGAGAGATCGATAATTAAAATAAGTTTATTCTGAGATATCATTTGTTATTTTGTACTCATGAATTAAGAAAGAACAATGCTTAGAAAGAACTAAATGATTCACTATGTCTTAAATATCAAGAACTCAAAAATTACAGTGAAAGTAGAAAACGACAGGAGAATGTATCAAAAGGCCAGCCACGTAAGAATGGAAACTTATATGATGACCTATCCCACATGCTCCTCTGTCTTAGGCCACAGTCAGATGTTGTCTCAAATTTCATTATTAACTGGCTCCCAAATATAGCACACAGAAGGAAAGGGCCATTAGCCACTGGAAGAAATGAGGGGAAAGAAGAGATAGGACAGAAACTAAGAAACTTTTGGTCATATGAGATAAATCATCTTATGAAAGTCAACAAAAACCCACTGCTTTGAAATCAAATGATATGTTCCCTTTCATTGTTGGAGAAAACACTACAATGATTAGACATTCAAAATCCAAGAGTTTTTTATTTTTCCATTGCAGAATTAATTATTAGAATTCATTAGCACTGAGTATTTCACTTCCATCCAGCTTGACTTTTATTTTCTGCCTTCACCTAAGGTGTGTTAAATTTTTTTTTTTTCTGTTCTTCAGACTAATTTCTACTGATCCATCTTCTAGTTCACTGACTCTTTCATCCACTGTCTCCATTCTGTTGTGAAGCTCATCCAGTAAATTTTCCATTCCAGTTATTGTACTTTTCAGCTCTGGAATTTCCATTTTGTCTTTTTTTACAGTCTCTGTTTCTCAGCTGAAATTCCCTGTATGTTCATTTGATATGTGCACATCTTCTTTTAAGTCCTTGAACATATTTATAGTAGCTGCTTAAAGTCACTGTCTGCTAATTGTGACATCTGGGTCATCTCATGGTCTGTTTCTGTTGACTTTATCATATTTATAGTAGCTGCTTAAAGTCACTGTCTGCTAATTGTGACATCTGGGTCATCTCATGATCTGTTTCTGTTGACTTTATCATTCCTTGAATAAGTATTAACATTTTCCTGTTTCTTCACATGTATTTTTTTTTTTTTTTTACTGGATTTTCCCTCTAATTTTCTGGTTGTTCTGTTGGCACCAAACTCAGTCATCTGACACCTTCTGCTTGGGTCCTTGCCCAAGATTGGGAAATGCTTTCAGGCAAAAACCTGTCAACTTAGAAATCTCACACACTGTCTTTCAAGGGTAGATTGTCATTCAGTTTCTACCTGCTTCTAGTTACTCACCAATCCTCAAATTGTTCAGATTTTATCATTACTATCTGTTGATAATCAAGCTATTCCATCATCACAGGAAGCCACAGCCTCAGAAATACATTTTTTATTTCTAAAATTATGAGTAATAAAAGTTTGGAGATGACAGTGCATTGGGCTTTGATTTGGGCATATTAGGCATGAAATACATAGGACTAACCAGTAATGTGCTGGAATTAGGTAGTGTTAGGAAATAAAGATAAGAATTCTTTGGATTTCCATCCTTTAAACATGGGATGGTATGTTTCTGGGGCATATGTCATTAGTAAAAGGAAGTCCACGAAACTGTTACTAGAAGCTCTGTTGGCTCAAGTTATTGGAAATACCAAATGCTAAGCATGAAGATAGATATGAACCTGAAAAAGAATAAGATAACTGTCAGTAAACCAAATCCTTAATTTAAATAACTCCAACTTCAATTTCAAAAAGAGAAGTATGTATACTCACTATATAGTTAATGGAATGCAGACAGCAGGCATCTAAAATAAAAGTGAAGTATGTCAGGTATTCATTTGTACAAAATAATTTGAGTATGGTATTATCTAATATGGCTAATCTTTACTTTTAGTAATAAAACAAAGAATATATGCCTGATTCAAATATGACCTCAGTGTCCCCATGCATGCCTTAAGCCAATAAAAACTGCAGGAAGCATTGATGTAAAAAAGAAGTTCGTTGGAGCCAGAATCAGAGCACTGGAGTAGACAGGTCATGATTCCAGAAGAAGATGGCATTCTTTATTCGTTCTCTTGAACATTTTATTCAACCTTGAACTTCAAAGGGTGAGCACTAATCTCCTGAAAGCCATTTAAAAATGTCCATGTTATCCGTGTCTTCCTTTCCTGTATTTTTTTATTAGTCTCTTCTACTCTCCCAATACTCAGGGAACCCAAAAATCCCTCTGAATGTATTCAACGCATGGCATGTACAGACTCTAAATAGGGTAAAATGTGGGACACGGTCTGGGAGAAGAAACCTTTCTGAATTCAAACTACCACTAGTGAGAATTTAATGAGTATTATCTATCTATATAAATAGCCTTATCTAGAAGAATGCTTTATTCAAAAAGCATTTACTGAATACCTTCCAAATGTCAGGCACTGTGGCAGACACTGAAAATACAAAGGTAAATACAGCAGAATGCCAGCTCCCAGCATAGTGGAGGAGTCGACAAGTAAACAAATCATTGCAGAGGGTTGCAATCCCGTTGCCGGTCCCCGGTCCGGTACGGGGGCAACACTGAGGGTTGCAATCCCGTTGCCGGTCCCCGGTCCGGTCCGGGGGCAACACTGAGGGTTGCGATCCGTTGCCGGACACGGAAAAAGACAAAAGACAAAAAAAAATAAAATAAAATAAATAAACATTAGAACATCACACTTTTTAAATACTCTCTTTCTCAAGTAAGTAAGTTAATTATCCAGGAGCAACGACTAAGCTAATTAGTCAAAGTACCTTATAACAATCTTCACCCAATAGGAGGACGAGACATGCAGGCTAAAGTGGGAATGAACTGACACACTTATGCCGTTAGCTTCCTGTATCACAGTATTAGTTATTTCTGTCCTTGTTCAATATTTATCCTGTTGTCTGTATGGTTTTTCTAATATCTGTCAGCTTCAAAGTTGTCTGACTTAAGTTTCAGTCTCTTGAAGGACAGGTGATGACTGTCCTCAGTGCCAGACAGAGCTCTTAGGACAATAATACACACAGCAGAGTCAGGTATTTAATGAAATCCCCCACGAGTGATGGTGCGACACAGACTAAGTGAGCTTCTGGCTTCGTGTTCCATTTCTCAGCAAGAATCTGGAGGTAATACAAAGGTTCTAGAAACCTATTTTTAAAAGACAAAGAAGTATCAGATCAGAAAGAAAAGTTTTCATTGAAAAGTGGTAAAATTAAGCTGTAGAAAAACAGAAAAAAAATACTTGCCAGAATTTGAAAAACCAGGAAGTTCCCTACAAACAAAACATTATAAATTAATAATTTGTTTATACAGATGTAAAATGAATGAATTTCATAATTTTGATATAACAAAACAATGAAGACTCACCAATGAGATGCCTCAAATCCTGCTTTCTTCCTTTTAGATTCTTTTTTTTTTTTTCTGCTCTTTTCTTTAATTTAAAGCAAAGTTGCAGAATGAGATTATTGAGTGAAGTCTAAGGGCAGCCCAACAGTTTGACCGTAACGAACAGTTAAAGTTATATCGATGCGGCAGGACTGAAGGAGTGAGCCAGACAGAAGACAGAGGGCCACGTATAAGATGTGGTACTCAGTGTGCTGATACAGACTTTATACTTATAAAGATATATGTATTGAATATACATATGTTTTTAAAGAAATTACAGCTATTTAGCAAGAGAAAAGTGTAATTTCCCATTACCTACTCTTTAGCATGTTTTTCACGTAAGTGAAATAGGAAATCATAGCCGTGTTCACTCTTATTCTGAACTGTGACTCTCAATCACCACAATGGTGTTGATAGTAATATCATAATTCGAGTTATACTCGTAAAGTGATAAGCTGAATGTCAGCATAATAAACTACACTGATTTACAATTTTCTAGTACACTGAATCTTAACTCGTAATCACAAGCAATTAATCACTTAACTAACCAAGGGTAAATAATTCAGTCACACTACTTTTAGTTCAATTCCAGATGTCTACATGCATCAACATAAAAAGGAATATAATCTCTGTCCTGAACATAGATATAGCACATGAAAACAATTCTTTTACTAATAATGTTTTAATTAAAACTTTTACAGCAATCAGATGATCACAAAAATAATATTTGGATATATGTGAGCTTAAGAGACCTGAAGCTACATAGTAAAAGAGAAAATAAGACAAATGTCTGCAAATACATGACATTCAATAAGATGCTTTTGCAATGCACATTTCACAGTTTATACAATATAGTTTGTAATTTCACTATTTTAGGCTTCTTAAGTGATTTTTCAAATGTAGCTTTTGTTACCTTAATTAAGGTAAAGTAAAAGTTTTCACTGAGCTTTCCTTAGGCCAGTGAAACTACTTAATTTTAAGTTTAAAAACACTGAGTAGGGCCGGCCCGGTGGCGCACTGCTACAGTGCGCCGCTTGGGAAGCGCGGAGGCGCTCCCACCGAGGGTTTGGATCCCACATACGGACCGGTTCCCGCTCACTGGCTGAGCGAGGAGCGGGGGCAACGCCGAGGGTTGCAATCCCGTTGCCGGTCCTGGTCCGGTACGGGGGTGACACTGGGGGTTGCGATCCGTTGCCGGTCACAGAAAAAGACAAAAAGACAAAAAACAAAACAAAACAAAACACTGAGTAAATGGGACTCTGTGCATTTTACGGCATACAAAAATTTATGCTGTCTTGTAAGAACTCAGGTAGTCTGGAACCTGTTAGTTTACTAAGAACCTTTTGGTAAATAGGAAAAGCCTATCTGACCAATCTATAAGACTGAGGAAAATGACTATTATAGTATCATAAAAAAACAATAGAATATTCTTTAACCAACAATCTGAATAGCACAGACTAGGAAATAAGAGATTGGAATAGTAGTATATTGTGCTTGGAAGAAAAGGGTGCTTCAGTAGCTGACTAAACATATTTTGGATATTCCTGTAAAACCATACGGCACCTCTGAAATATTTTCTAGAGAAGCATTCCATGTCTGAACACACAGTTGAGTATTTGTTAAGCATGGCTATGTATGGAATTACTCTGATTAGATGATTATGGAAACGTGGCATTACGTTTCCTCTTTTGATTACCCCTGGAGGGCAAGGACTCTATCCATGAATTTCTTGGATGTGTGATACTTATTTGCATTCATCTGCTCTTGAGACTTCTGAAAAAGTTACATCTGGTGCTGATTTGTTTTAACATTCAGCTCACCCCTGCTGTTTCCTCTTGCCACTGTGTCTCTCCCATTTTGCTGGCCTAGCCCTTATTTTGGGAATCTTATCAGTTACTATGCAACGGAACCCTGATGACATTCATCCAGGGCCATGGCTGTCCTCCATTCTCATTGTCCACTCTGTTGGATGCTGCAAGGACCCAGCATTAGAATGCGAGTTTTCTTTCGGGAATTACTTTATCAGTGACTGTCACATAAAAGATGACAATAAATGTTGGGTGACAATGACTGCATGCTTTAGCAAACATGGCAATGTGACACACACAAGCTTATAAACAGAAGACCAAAAGCACTACTCCCTGACTCCCTGACAACAGGTCCTTGGTTCCTGTGTGAGAAGTAAAAGGGATTTGGAGTGATATATAACTTTCCCAAAAAGCAAGGTACTGATCTATTTTTTAAAATTAATGCGAGTTTTCTTTCGGGAATTACTTTATCAGTGACTGTCACATAAAAGATGACAATAAAAGTTGGGTGACAATGACTGCATGCTTTAGCAAGCATGGCAATGTGACACACACAAGCTTATAAACAGAAGAGCAAAAGCACTACTCCCTGACTCCCTGACAACAGGTCCTTGGTTCCTGTGTGAGAAGTAAAAGGGATTTGGAGTGATATATAACATTCCCAAAAAGCAAGGTACTGATCTATTTTTTAAAATCTTTTAATTTAAAAATTAGACAGAGTGATCTGAATTATTTTCCTTAGGGAAGTACAAAGATTACCACAGATGGAAGAGAAGCTGAATCTTAGGCTTTATGTGTTTTCTTCCTTTGGCTTTATGGCTAGTTCTAAAGTAGTTAAATGGTCAGAAATAGGAGACGGACTGAGTCAGAACAAATTGACTAGCTGGAAGAAAGAGTTTAGGTGTACTAGACAAACCAACTGGGTATATCAAGCCCTAGGCCTGAAAGAGCTACTGCTATAATTAAATGTTCTCAGATTCATCTCTACACACTATTTTCATGAGTATGTCTGACATCAGTGGAGAAAACGCCCTCTCCCATGTGAAATCACACAGACTTTGAAGGTTATCATCATACAAAAACTTGGAAATCATTTGTAATGTCCTTGTTTTCTAAAACACTATTCCCAATAGTTTTATTTCTCCTCTTGACTATCAGCCATGTAGCTTGTACTTTTTTCCCAGATGAATTACATACATTTTTCCAAGCTGATTTTTGCTGAGCTACTTCCTGCTCATTTCCAGTCTCTCTAGGACCCTTAAAGTTAATTTCTCATTCGTTCCTGATGGGACCTCTCAGTTCCTTCATCTGTGATTTACATCAGTGTCCTCGCTACAAATTATAAAGACTGATGGTGAACAGGCTAGATTTAATGTCAATTCCCTCCCATTAAACTAGCCAAGCAACTGACAAACCACATTTGATTACATATCCAGAACAGCATTGCTGCCTTTTGAATTGAGGAGAGAAGAGATGGGTAGAAAGCTTTTGATTTATTTGATTAAAATCTGTTTAACTCTTGAAATGACCAATTGCACAAGGATTTCTCAAGTAAGTCTTTAGTAGAGGGGAACTAGCTCCCTGCAAAGCTGCATTAAACATGCGTCTTTCTAGTTGTTCATAGTGAACTACTACATAATATTCTTAAAACCTGAAAGTGTTCCGTTCCAAGTTAACAGAACACTGTGAGGCAGGCAGTCATTTGAAACATGCCATGAAAGCCCAAAAATGAAATAAAACTTCTCCACAGACTGCTATAGTGCACACTCCCCTCTTACCTGTTTTCAATTTTTCACATCACTACTCCAGTTTAGACAATAAAGGCAGAGTGTTCTCTCCAAACAGTTATTACTAAAATAGAGGGATGATAACATGGGCTGAAAGTTGGCAATGACTTCTTTCCTAAAAGCCCACTCCAAGAAACACATTTTTGGGTTTAAACCTGAGAAGGCAGAGAAAAAAACCTGGAGTGGCAGGGCAGAGTGCAGGTTAAGAGTCCATACAGAAAAGGCCCTAAGCAAGACTTCACCAGTTCTTAAATATCTGTGGAATAAGAAAAGTGAGCTCGATAGGGCACCGCTGGATCTGAAGTTGACCCCAAAAGTACACTAAGGTAAATGGTTTCTCCTCATCTCCTGCAGCGTGTCCTACCTAGCTCAATGACTGCACCCGGCTACCTAGACACCGTCTTGACACCTCCCCTCTACTTCTAAATCCTAAATCTCTCAAACCCATCTACATCTCTCCATATCTACTGCAACTACCCTACTCCACTATTTCTCATCAGGACTACTGCAACTGCCATCTAACTGGTCCCCTGGTGATCCTCTTGTTGCCCATCCAATTTATTCTCCAAACTGCATCCAGAATGGTCTTAAAAGCCTGAATTTCATCACAGTGTTGTTCTGCTTAAAGTATTCACTGACTTGCCATGAATCTGAATGATCTGATTTAATTCATCTTTTAACTCTGAACCCTTCACCTACTAGGTTCTTGCAGCATTAGCCTTCTTTAAGTTCTTTGAGAATTCAGGTATTCTGCTTTAGAGATTTTGCATAAATGGAACCCTTAGCTTGGAAAGCTTTAAACCTATCTCCTTCCCTTTTACCTAATCTTACAAATTCTTCAAAGCTCCAAAAAATATCACTTGCTTAGGGAAGTCTTTCCTCTCTAACACATCCTTTACATTTCCTTTAAAGCATCCAGTTTTATTTACAGATTAATTTTTATGATTTATGTTATTTTTTAAAAAGCTATGTCTCTCCTACCAAACTATAAGCTCCACGTAGGCAGAGGCAATGCCTGCTATGCTCACTACTATATCCCCAGCACCTGGCTCGATGCTTGGCACACTACAGACCTTCACCCAATGTTTGCTGAATGAACAAATGAATGAATCCTCTTTTTCTTCTTCATTCTCCTTATTTTATCACTCTCCTTTCCCCATCTCTGTTATACTTTGAAGATACATCAAGGCAGTAAGCAAAAAATACTGAAAGAGTTGACATTTTGTATAAAAAGAATGTCTAATCACTTTAAGCAGGTAAGAAATAAAAGCAAATAAATACCTCGAATAATTAAAGACACAAAAATAATCAATCAGCCAAGGCTGCAATCTCCCTTGGTGATCTCACCCATTTTTAAGTTCTATTGCTTTGATACAAATGGTCTCCTAAAACTGTATCATAGTCCCAATCTACCCAAGACCAGCACTTTCATCTGTCTCCTTGACTAAGACATAACTGGTACTTGAACTCTAAATGCTCAAAACCAAATGCATCATCTTTCCTCAATGAATCACTTTAGTTTCTTATTTCTATGACTACTGCCCTGGCAATTGCCAGGTCATCCACATTTGAAACTTTCTATGCATTTGGAACCTTTCTTTTTTCTAGATCCCTATCAGTCAGTGGCCAAGCCCTTAAGATTCCAACTCAGCAATCTCATTCATCCCTTCCTCTCCATCCCCACCCCCTGCGTGATGGCTAAGGCCTTCATTAGAGCAGTGTCTACCTGGCTCTTCTCTCTAGTCCAACTTGTGTACTGCTACCATTGACCAAGCCGAAACACATCTCTGAACAGATCACTCCCGTTCTCAAAAAGCTTCACGAGAATTATGATGCTATAAGCCCAGGGCTCCTCAACATTTAACTCATGTCCCCTTTTGATTACCGTAAAAATCTCATACCCTTCTGTGCTTAATATAACAGAAACAACCGGAATATTTTCTATTCCTTCAACATAAAATTAGAAGATTCAATGTGCTTCTTCAAACTCTACACACTATATCCCTAGCTCTGAGAATCACTATTATTAGACTGTGGGCTCTCTGAAGGTAGGGCTTGGGTTAGAACCTAGTACATGGTACGCACACAATACATGTGTATTAAATAAACTACTAAACCCTGACATGCAGGGTCATCCAGCATATAAACTCAGTCCAGTCTTCCAGTTTATATCCTATGATTCTCTGCTTGCACTTCTCCAGCCAAACTATTCCAGGTTCTCAAAGCATCACCTGGGAACTCACTAGAAATGCACAGTCTCAGGCCCCACCCCAGATTTGCTGAATCAGAAATTGCAGTACAGCTTAGTAATATGTGTTTTTACAAATGCTCCAAGTGATTCTAATGCATGCTAAAGTTTGAGAGCCACTGGATTCAACTATTTACTCTCATGCAAAGGTTATCCCTCCTACCTCTGTGACTGTTCTTATAATGCCTTTTACATGGAAATACCTCAGAACTTATCCCAGTGCCTGGCTAGTACTCAGTAAATGTTTTCTTGACTGAATCGTCAAAAATTCTATAATGCCCACTTGACAGCTCTCATATAATTTCACTGAAAGCATGCCTCTTTTTATGTACACCCTATTTCAGCTGGCATTACAAATTGCAAACTCATTCTTAGTAATATATGTCAATATTCTAAAAGTGTAAATTGACCACAATTTTGCATATTTTGGGAATAAATCATAATTCATCTACCTCTCAGCACTCAAAGCTTATTACAAATTTTGACATTTGTTGATCTTGAGAGGAGATACCTGTTCTCAGTTTCAAAGTTAAGAGTTCAAAGCTTGAAATTTCATAATTCCAGTTTTCCAGAGTTGAAGGTAGGTACTTATTGGTACTTATCTGTCCAATTATTAAGTATCAAAATCACACAATAGCTCCTGGAAGCCAGGTGAGACATTTGGCTAACCTTGGACACAAAGCAGGCAAGTGAAGAATCTACCCTGAACAGGTAGATTCTTATGCAAGAAGAAAATTTAAGCCAGGGAGAAAGAGAAGCTGGAGAGAATTCACCTAAGTTCCCAGATAACTAAAACTCACAAACATGAAGTGCAGGAAGTCATTAACTTGAAAATCAATAGAAATTAATTTAAGTCAATGGTCTTAAAGGAAAAAACCATGTACAATAAACCTTCAAATACTATACACTCAGACACTCACTCGCTCACTCATACAAATGGCCACAAATGCAAGATGGCAGAGGTCATTTGAATGCTTTTAAGGAAACGGGATGTACTTTTGGTACTGATACCTCATCATAACGATGTGATTGGCAGGAAATTGCCAGAGTCTACAATCAGAGTATGTTGGGAGCAATCTTATATTACTTAGGACAATCTTCCATTTTCAGAAAGGAGATAGCCTCACAGACATAATATAACTTTCCCAAGATCACAGATTTAAGCAGTAGCAAAGCCCAGGCTTACTTATTCCTAGACAGAGGTTATACCACCCTAATGTCTACAGAGTGTCAAGATCTGCCAATGGCCACAAAGACCATAAAGGAAAACATTATGTATTTAGGCAAAACCATTTGTTATCATTAAATCCATCTGATTACTTACCAGGTGGATGAACCATCTTTAACAATTCTTTAGCATGTTCCCTAATAAACTGTGGTAAAGTCTATGACAAGCTCAGGACAAAAATGTGGCTTCAATGTTATAATCATTTTCAAAAGTAGGTTTATATAGAATTTAAATATGTAGCAAGTAAATCTTAGTACACTAAATAGGCTCTTGTTAATACAGAAACCTTAAGACAGGTTAAGTAAATAAAAAATCTCCAGGAAACTTTATTGCTTTTGTTCTGCAGCTCTCCAAACTCATGCTGAAACAATGTACTTTTAATTCTATAGTTGACCAGATCTTTCTTCAAGTCTGGTTTCAATAACTCCCAGAGACAACCCTTAACTTTTTCATTCATTTTAAATATATAAGTCAACGCTTTTGTTCTGCAGCTCTCCAAACTCATGCTGAAACAATGTACTTTTAATTCTATAGTTGATCAGATCTTTCTTCAAGTCTGGTTTCAATAACTCCCAGAGACAACCCTTAACTTTTTCATTCATTTTAAATATATAAGTCAACCCCCATGTCAATAATGAAATATCCAAACTCCAATCCACACTCCACTTATTTCATGTACTAACTACAATACAATTTGATTATTTATACAGTTTTAGAGCTGAGAAGGACTTCTGAGACCATGAAATCCAATGCCATCATTATGTAAAAGAAAGAACCAAGATTTCCGACACAGCTTTAATATGACCAAAAGCTTGATAATCCTTTGGAATTAATAGACACAGAGGCAGCATGAATGCTTTCCTAATGTTTTATCTGTCAAAATTTAAATGTACCTATTACTCCATATATTTCTATCGTATGAAATATTATGAGTACATATCACTTTTACAATTGAAAAAAAAATTAAAAGACAGCAAGATATGGCTACTTAATTATCTTAAGATTTTAAGAATTTCTGTCAAAATTTAAATGTACCTATTACTCCATATATTTCTATCGTATGAAATATTATGAGTGATATGTACTTTTAAGATTCTTAAAATCTTAAGATAATTAAGAATTAAAAAAAAAAAAAAAAACCCACTGGCTAACCGGTAGAAAAATTTCAATAATATTACTATGATAAAACATTACTATACACACAGGTGGTTTCCCACCCTCCCAACACTCAAACATGCTCTCATTCATCCTCATATCATCCCATAATATGAAGTAGAAAATAATAGGTGAGAAAAGATAAGGTCTGTATACAGAGAATGACTCTAATTTAAAATTTCAAAAACATCAAACCTTTTAGTAACATTTCAGTGAGAAACAAAGCCTTTAATACTGTCACTGTATATCTAAAGAAACCAAGGCACAGGAAGATTAAAAATTGTGAATCAGGGGCAAAAAAAATCAGTAATAGCCTTAAACTTAAGACTGCAAATTCTGAGCTTTATATCTCAGGTAAAATTTCAAGAACTTCCTTTGATGAAGGAAAAAAATAAAAGGATGCATATGTCTGATTCACGACAACTCGTGCAAATACACACTAAGGTACCTGTTGTTGTTTCGACAATTTCGACAGTTAACACACTCAAGAGGGTCAATCTGGGGTACTGCTGTGTACATTCCACCAGCCTGGTCAGGAGGAAGTTAGGGGAAAAAGAAAAGGAGAAAAAATGTTGGAGGTGACACAGATCATAGCCAAATAATCACACATATATAAGCCAAGTTGATAATAAATGCGTACACAGTATATATTTTAACCAACTCCCTGGGCAATATGATTATCAGTATTTATCCATATTCACAAATGAGTTCATTAGAGTAAGTAGCAATATTACACTGTACTCCAAAAACTTAACTGCCATGTTTTTCCATGTATTTCTTTCTGTACTGGAAAAAGGCAAATAAATGAAGGGAGAAGTTTAGTCACTTCCCTTCAGTGTTTCAAATCTAAAGGGCCCCAAATACATTATACACTATAACCTCCTATTCATTTTACTTTTCTAGCAGTCACGGAAGAATTTTATGTGATGCCAGTTGGAGAAACAAAGTTTGAAATCTGTTGAAATGATGTCACAAGATAAACCCATCTTCATTTTACTGTAATTATTTCAATTAGGTCTGTTCACTTGACTACTCTAAGTTTTAAAACATATTATATTTTTCCAGATGGAGCAGGTTCTCAGCCAGCAATGACTTGGAGGGGAGTACTAATATTCTGATGTTGCTTTTGGCGGAAACTGCACAGCAATTAAGAAAAATGCCCAGATTAACACATACCTCACTGTAAAACATTCACTTGACATACACAATGGCAAGAGTTCTTAAAAATGAAGTTAAAAATTGAACTAGCCATAGAGTCAGAGTCACAATTCTGCTTTCAGATGAAAACCAGCAGAACTGAATCTGGTAAGGGTGAAAGAGGTCGTGACATGGCACCCAAACCCAAAGCAAGCCGTCAAGGTTAGGAAAAGTTCAGGCAATTGTTTTTCCTAGAATACTTTCCATTTCTATTCATCTCATCACAACAGCCAGAATCTAAGCAAACCAAAAATTTTTCTTAGCATTCCTGATCTAACTAGCAACAGGAATTATTAAGAAAACTGACAGAAAGAATATTCCCATGCTATATTCGGTCAGAAAATGAAGTGAATAACTTACAGGGTAATGTACTTATTTGAATCACTATACATGTTAAAGTTGATTCAATGATTTTTATGATCATTAGTATTTTTTAAGTTTCCTTACTTCCTCCCACCCGGAAGAGAGGAATAAGAAAACTAATGGGTTAAAATCACAGATGATAACCTCTAAAATTGTACACCTAATGGGGCAACTGTTATTCAAATAGCAATTCATTGTTCAAAAAAACCCAAAGTTCCATGTTCAAATACTAAAGCAAACATTAGCCTTATTTTTTCTTCTTACGGAAACAGCATGTGCTATTCAAACTTTAATGCTCTCTTTCAGTTTTCTTGGACAATGTTAGTAGTTTGCACTAGGAATGGTGACAAAAAAAGTTTAGAAAGTCTGAATATAAGCCATGACTTTCCACACAAAATAATGAAATCATTATTCCCTTCTGGTAAAAAGATGGACTAAAGCAAATTAAATATTTTTTTCCACAATATACAAAAGTTAGGTCACAGAGCCAGTAGATTTCTAGCTTTAAGATAAAAATACATATTACAGTTTTGTTCTCTAAATATAATATTTTAATAAATCTTCATAAAGTTGAAGATGAAAAAAACCTCTAAACTTTGAATATGCTAGAACACACTGTGGGTTATAGCAAATTTATCTGTAATCAGAACAATGACAAAAACTAAATGAATGCTTAATTTGATCAACTAAACAAATTCTCTATTTGACTAAAAATAATGTAGATTCATATCCAAACAAGGTAATAAATCAGACTTCCTAGTGCAGAGAACTCCTTTAATCAGCACAAACCTAAAATATGCTAGTCACTCGATTCCCATTTCAAGAATTAAACTATCTCCTCTGCTAGTTATCTCTGAAATAAAGGAGTTTTAAAGGTTTATCACTCCTTGTGGCTAAAGCTTGCTAATACTGTAAAATGCATAAAGCTTACAGGCCACAACAACAAAACACATGGGGCAAAACAAATGAAGAAATCCGTGACAGGTCAGAAGTCACAACCTGGTGGCCTGCAGACATGTTTTGCATATTTTGCATGGCTTACACAGTGCTTTCAAAAATTTGAGTTAGCTGAGAGCACATAAAAATCTGGCGATTTCACCTAGATTTATGGATGTTTTGAAAAGTCAGAAAATGGGGCAACACTGGGCCCTCCGTCCACGTGCCAATAGCAGGCGCTGGACTGCGGCTGCTGCTTGAGGCAGAGCCCGTGCCGCGCAGGCTGCTCTCGCCTCCACCGCTACCATCTCATCCTCAACCTGCTGCACTCTGTGTCCTGATCTGCCCGTCTTCTCCACATTTGAGTTTTCAGACTCTGCTCTAAATACGTTTAAAGTATTTGGTCTGGTCTATGCCCCAGTGGTATTTCCATTTCATCTCAAGAACAACTTCCAGTCTGTTCTTTACTGGTATTCTACTTTCAATGTTAAATAATTTAAAAATAGAAACCAAATTGATGAATACAACTATTATCTGACAATAGAAAACTTACAAAGACCACTCTGGATCAAGGCTCCAGTCTGTTCTTTACTGGTATTCTACTTTCAATGTTAAATAATTTAAAAATAGAAACCAAATTGGTGAATATAACTATTATCTGACAATAGAAAACTTACAAAGACCACTCTGGATCAAGGCTCCACCAGGGCTACATACTATTTCCATTCAAGTGAAACCAAGTACGCTGACCCTGTTCCTGTGCCTCGGCACCCTGAGGCAGAGAGGCTTGTATGCATAATTAGGTCTCTTACATTCACTAGATGATGAGGATGCTCAAAATCCACATGGGTCCTCGTCAGAGAGTTCGTATGCCCAGAGTAAAGCCCTCCATTTAAGCTCCCATTCACGATTCCATTGACTCCATTGGGGACCTTATGGTGGAGATGGGAGCAGCCATTGCTCAGACTGCCATTGCTCAGGCAGCCTCCGTGAACATTTCCATTTATCCGACTTGTTCCCGAAAGAGTGGTGTATTCCACCATCTGCCCGTTAATATCTGACCCCTGGTAGAGATATCCTGGTGGGTCATACTCTGTTAAAAGAGAACCAAGATAGGCCAAAAAAATAAAGATACTGAAAAGAAAAATCTTCTTGCTTAGGAAGTTTTATTAATGAATCCCCTAAGAAACTACAAATAAACTAAAACATTCTTAAAATGTTCACTTAAAGACTACCTGTGAGACATGCTTTAATAAAGTTACTGCGGTTTTCATTACAACACAGAGGTAGGTGTGAACTTTGAGTTAATTATGACTCTGTTAATGGGAAGAGAAATTAACCAGGGAGAAATTACTCAAAAGAGAATGAATAAATTGTACAAGCAGAAACTATCAAAGTTAAGACTTCCAAGTGCTAAAAAAAAATCATATAAAACAATAAAAGACTAACTTTAGGTAGGATATTTCCAATAGCAATAAAAAACACTTTCAAGTAAAAGGATGGAGTTATAAACACATTTACTGATTATTTATGTAGGTCCTTAGTCATTATAGCCAGTTTGGAGGCTGTGGGATACCAAAGGCAAGATGCTATTCTATTTCCTTATATTAAAAGCATTTAAACAACTACCTCAAAATTCTGACTTTCAGAAGCCCACTGACCAGATATATTTAGAAAAAGTAAAATATCCCTTAGAAAGTACAGGACATGTTCTCAGGGTTTTAATAAGTTCTTCAAAGGTGTTAGAACTCGCCAAGCAAGACTGGACTAGGTGTTCCTCCTCTCCACAGCTTCTCCTAGTACTGTTTATTCTTTACAGGTGTGTATTGTTGCTATGCCTGCTTATTTTCTCCACCAAACCATAAGCTTTGAGAAAGCAGAGAATGTGTTTATTTTATTTATCATTATATCTCCACTGTCCAGGACAGTGCCTGGCACATAGAAGACAGTCAATGACTATCTTTTGAATGAGTGACTGAATGAATACTACTATGATAATTTTTCATTTTTAAACATATTATCAGATCACAAAGGAAAATGACTTTAATCAGATTGATCTTGCTCAGACAACCAGATGAATATGTTTCTTTTAATGATTCAGGACACACTCACACAAATAAAAATGCTTTAATAAAGTTACTGCGGTTTTCATTACAACACAGAGGTAGGTGTGAACTTTGAGTTAATTATGACTCTGTTAATGGGAAGAGAAATTAACCAGGGAGAAATTACTCAAAAGAGAATGAATAAATTGTACAAGCAGAAACTATCAAAGTTAAGACTTCCAAGTGCTAAAAAAAAAATCATATAAAACAATAAAAGACTAACTTTAGGTAGGATATTTCCAATAGCAATAAAAAACACTTTCAAGTAAAAGGATGGAGTTATAAACACATTTACTGATTATTTATGTAGGTCCTTAGTCATTATAGCCAGTTTGGAGGCTGTGGGATACCAAAGGCAAGATGCTATTCTATTTCCTTATATTAAAAGCATTTAAACAACTACCTCAAAATTCTGACTTTCAGAAGCCCACTGACCAGATATATTTAGAAAAAGTAAAATATCCCTTAGAAAGTACAGGACATGTTCTCAGGGTTTTAATAAGTTCTTCAAAGGTGTTAGAACTCGCCAAGCAAGACTGGACTAGGTGTTCCTCCTCTCCACAGCTTCTCCTAGTACTGTTTATTCTTTACAGGTGTGTATTGTTGCTATGCCTGCTTATTTTCTCCACCAAACCATAAGCTTTGAGAAAGCAGAGAATGTGTTTATTTTATTTATCATTATATCTCCACTGTCCAGGACAGTGCCTGGCACATAGAAGACAGTCAATGACTATCTTTTGAATGAGTGACTGAATGAATACTACTATGATAATTTTTCATTTTTAAACATATTATCAGATCACAAAGGAAAATGACTTTAATCAGATTGATCTTGCTCAGACAACCAGATGAATATGTTTCTTTTAATGATTCAGGACACACTCACACAAATAAAAGCAATGGCATTAAAACCATTTAGAAAAAGGCCCAATCGAATGATCACCAAACCTTTCAGCTTGACACCACCACTGTCTCTCTCCCTGCCTATCTCTTGGAAGGCACCATTCAATAAAAATAGATTACTTTTTTCCCCTGAACTGTTAACTAAAAGGGGACCTTATGTGGGAACTGGCTGATAGCCTCCAGAAGAGCCTCTCCTGGCTGGTGTACTACATTGCTTCTTCTTTCATTCCCTTACTCTGGGGCCAGTGGGAGAACCAACAAACTTCCTCCCACCAAAGACTAAAATCCCTACTTGATGTGATTATCTTATTTTATAATAGCTGGAAGAATACGAAAGGTAGGAAAGTGAGATGAAGAGAAGTGAGGAAAGGGAAAAGGAAAAAGGACTTTTAGGTTATTCATTTCAAAACAGTGCCATCACTGATAGTTCAAGCACACTTATAAACAGAAATATGTGCAGAGAGGACACCACTCTGGAGCAGTCTGGGTACATCAGGTACAGACAGAACCGTGTCATCCTCATTTGTAAGTGTCATTCAGGGACAGTAACTTGGAAAGTCTTCACTACCTTGCATCATGTCTTTTCTATCCCCTGTAGACAAGATTTGCACCAGCATGAAGGTGTTCCTGCAGCAATTCCAGCTCAGGCTTTAAGCATTTATCCTCTTTGGTGGTCCAGTAAAGCCAGTTTCCCAGCACTAAGTCAGCTATGTACTTAGCAACCTGCTTAGTTTGGGCTTTGGTGTTTATTTCTACAGGGCAATTTAATTCGATGCTCCACTGACGTGGGCTAATGGCTGGAATGGTTTTAAAGGCGTCTCCTCTGAACAAAGAGCATCTAATGTGTTCATAGCATGACACTAATACACAAAAGTGTTCGAAGTCAATATTTATTCTGACAATATTTTTCTACCCATCTTTAGAAAAGAGAAGGAAATATTTATGAATGTCTTACTCTGTATGGTATTCTGTTGGCGATTCTTCCACAGACACATGGCAATGAAAATCATCAGAATGAGGACCATGACACCCAGCACGCAGCCAACGATCAGATATAACATGTCACTGCTTCTGGCAGGGCTCGTTGCAGGCCCTACATTTCCTCCACTTCCTGAAGAATTTGGAGGGGTACTCAAGTCTTTGACGGGATACTCAGAAGCTCCAGGAACACGTTTCACTAGTTGAAATATAAAGGAAAACATGATGTCAGAGTGAATACAGACTCTATGAAATGGTTTACTCTCTGAAGGAGGTCTGGTTAGGAATGCAAGCCAGTCTGTTTACACTTGTTACTGAGATGATGTGACCACCAATGAGTCACAAAGAGGGCTCCAAAGTTTAAAAATCTGATGTGCCAAAGGTTTAGTCCACAAATTCTAGACAGATCATAAGAACAGACAAACATAAAATGCTATATGATTATCTGCTTAATTGTACTTATAGAAAACTCCCAAAAAGTTGAAATAAAAGTATTTCAACTTACGAATTAAACAAAAACTCCTTTCTTTCTAACATACTTTGAGGTGAATAACACTCAGAATCACATATTTTAAGCTTCTACCATATATGAAACATAACTAGCAATACTAAGAAATATGGTTTTTGGACTATTAAGACAACTACATATAATTCTAAAAAACTCATGTATTCCAAAAACAAAGACTTGTAGACTCTGTGTAAATGCAGTACTTTAACCTAATTCATTGGTATTCTGGGTAATAGTCATAACAAAAGCTAATAACAGGTGGGTCTCAAACTCCATTTTCTCCATCCCCAAATCATACGTTCTCAGTGCTCTAAGAAAAGCAGTAGAGCATAGTGGTTGACGGCCTGGTCTCTGGAACCAGACTGCCTGGCCTCATAGCTCAGCTCCACCATTTATCATGAGCTGTCTTTTACCTCCATGAAGCCCAGTTTCTGCATTTGGAAAATAGGGAAAATAATAATATGAGCTCTATCATAAGGTTATAATGAAGAGTAAATGAGATAATCCATATAAAGCACTTAGAGCCTGGCACATGGTATTGTTCAATCAATTTTGCTGTTGTAAGTTATTATATGTCCTGTTATGGCTCCTAACAAGCCATAGGAGCAAAGTAGGCTTTTAAATATCTACTCAACAAACAACATTACTTTGGGGTTCAATTTTCTAATGGCATCAACTACACAGAACATAGCTGGGAATAAGGAAAGAAGAGACCGTCTTTCCAAGGAAGGAGTGCTCCATTATTGGAAGCAAGATGAATAGCTGGCAGAGGGTGGTATGTTAGATTGGCAAAGTAGGCTTTTAAATATCTACTCAACAAACAACATTACTTTGGGGTTCAATTTTCTAACGGCATTAACTACACAGAACATAGCTGGGAATAAGGAAAGAAGAGACTGTCTTTCCAAGGAAGGAGTGCTCCATTATTGGAAGCAAGATGAATAGCTGGCAGAGGGTGGTATGTTAGATTGTACAATTCTAAGGTTCTATCCAACCCTAAAGAAAACAAAAAAGTTTCTGCGGCAAAATGAATGTTCCATGTCATCCATTAAAGACCAAGGTAACTCATGGGGAAGTACTTCAGGTTTATTCACTATTTGCTCTTAATTTATTTGTAATTCTGCCAAGCTTGACAATCTGGTTTCCAACCTCTTTCTAAAGTTAAAACCTGAGGACAGATGCCTTGAATCGGTGGGTGACACAGACCCATTAACAGCAATAAAAAGAGACAGCTAAGAGCCTGAAATGAGAAAGATGAGATGAAAAACATACAGAGAAACCAAAGAACTAAAGGAAAAATTATGAGAGTCTCTGATCTTTCATGAGAAGGAAAAATGGCTGGCCTTCAACACCTCTGTCATTCCTGAAAACCTACTGAATACCTAAAGATAAAACAGTCATTGTTTGCAGTATGAACCAGGAGTCATTTTTTTTTTAAGGTTAGATTATATGTCATATCTTCCATCTAAATAGGCTGGGAATTGTGTAATACATTTTAGAAAGTCATTCAATATAAACAGTTAACATTTTAAAAGAAGTTTATTGTTTTTCACTGATCTGAAAGTCTATAGGTAGAACCTTTTATTTCCTAGCAAAGTCAGATAATGAGGTATACAATTCTAAACAAGCTATAGTATTATACTATCATACCATCATAAACAACAGTTATAACATTGTTGTCTGACTTGTTTTATGTTTCACCTGACTAAATTCTTAAATGTCTCAGAGACAGAAATATTTTTATTTAATTTTACTCCTAGTATCACAGCACTCTAGAGGTAAGAAATGCTCATTAACATATCACAGTGTCTGTTACAAAAAGGCACTCAGATATATTCTAACCAAATGAAATGCAAGGTACATCTAAAGACTGTGTATATATGAGGGGTCTTCAAAAAGTTCATGGAAAGAGTCTCATTATCATTTAATTCCATTTTTCCACAAAATTTTGAAAATAACTCATATATGTTTAGTTTTGCAGCAGAAAGACACATACTTTACAATTTAAAAGATGGAAATAACCCCTGGCTTTATAATTCAATCTTTCTGAGCCTCCATTTCCTTATTTTTTTTTTAATTTGTGATTTCCATTTCTTCATTTTTAAATAGGGATAATAAAACATCAGTGTAGCAGACACCGCTGGCTGTCCAGCCCCCGCCCCAGCTTTCTTCTTCCATGCCAGCAGAGCCCCAATCTAGTTTAGGTGTCCATCTGAACCCCACATAACTCTTCGGTAAATCCAGTGAATGGTCTGGAGGTGGCATGTAACTGAATTCTGGCCAATGACACCTGTGGGGAGATCTATTAGAAGACCCTGGGGGAAATCTTCCTTCTTAAAAAACAGACAGCATCAGACATTAGAGCCTCTAGATATGAAGCTCAGAACTGTGGCGAGCTCTGAGCAGTGCTGGTCTCACAGCCAAGCTGACAACCAGGAGATGGCCAAGGGGAAAGACAGAAAACAATGAACTTCTGAATTAAACAAACTTGTAGCTAGTTACCTACTTCTAGACTTCTTATTTTGGAGATAACACTTTTCCTCACTGTTGAAGCTAACCAAGTGGGGATTTTTGTGTTATTTGCAGTTGACAGTATCCCCAAGGTGGTTGTGAAGATGAACTGAGACTGTGGACAAGAGTGCTTTTGCTTATAAATATCCATATTAGCTTTTTGTGTTATTCACTCTGTTTTTAAAGATGGTAACAGTTTACAGTTAATCTATGTATGTACGTGGAATTGAAAATGTCAATTTAGAATTAGCTAATTAGAAGTCACTAATTCTAAACTTAACCACTACACTTCATTAAACGAGTAGATAGTGTTACATATATCTGTCATTCAAAAGACCACTTTAATCATATGTAGTGCTGGGCTGGCCGGGTAGCTCAGATGGTTAGAATATGGTGCTGTTAACACCAAGGTTCAGGGTTCGATCCCTGTACCAGCCAGCTGCCAAAAATAAAAAACCAACCAACCAACAAACAAAAACCATATGCAGCCCTTTTCCTTAATACTGTCATACTTCTGTTAGTATTCTAATTCTCACAGCAATCTCAGAAAGTAGTCAGCAAATATTTCTATTCTCTTCAGGGTGAAAAGAAAAGAGAAGTGACATTCAGAATCACACAGAAATTAATAAACCGGATCAATGTCCATGTAAACCATTTTTTAGACAAATGCTGAAGCCAACATATTATATTTCTGATGGGAGAGTCTAAATGTATGCACCTAGAAAATGGTCCAAAGCAGAAATTTCTTTAGGTAAATACATCAATAGTCAAAAGGAATAATCCAGAGTTTGGAATTCTGGCACAAATTCTCACTTTTCTCCTACCTTTAGTCTCACAGATCATCACGTTGCTAAACTCGCTTTCTCCTCCTTCATTGAAGCATTGCATTTTAATGTCATAGGAGGTTTCTGGCTGGAGGTGGCCAATCATGTGCCACTGCTTGGAACCTAGAAAGGAAAAATAAAGGATAAGCTTTACACATGGTACAACCTAAATGAAAATGTCAACACAATTACTTAATATTTTCCGAAAAAGTTTGGAGCAGCATCCATCATCATCTAGGACAGCTTGTGCGATAAAAACGCCCTGACGTATTTTAGTAATACACCACAGATAGACAGCACTTCTATTACACGGCATGAAAAAAAGTAAAGAGAAGAGAGAAACTGAATTGAAACTACATCCATGTGCTGGTTTCATTAAAAAGAACTAGCGATGAGGCTTTCATAAAATACGTATTAATCTTATGCATAGGTTAAAAAACACTCAAGTCCTTTGACTGCTGTTTTGACCCTGCAAGTCAGTCCACTATGGCCATCCACCAAAAAGCAATACTATGTGTGAGATCAGCAAACGGTGCATTACCCAGAGCAACCGGCCAGTTAGGAGAAAGGCCTTAGCAGCACTCCCAATACCACTATAAGGGACACGACCTGAACTGACATATAGACTAATGACTCAATAAACTGCTGAGAATCATCAAAAGGCAAAATCTGCTATGGGAAACTCTCGGCTGCTGCTCCCACTACTGCTTTTCTTCTGTGTCAAGGTCTGCAAACCACACAAGTATCTTTAACAGAATAATTCTGTTATCCCCGGCACACAGCCAACATTTGATTTAGAAACACTCCTAAACTGAACACTCCAGTATAAATCACTCTCCATTTTTACTTCCAGGGACCTATGACAAACTTTCATAAACAGGGACACTTTTGCCAGATTTAATTAACTCTTCAAGCACTCTTAATCCCTCTTAGAAAACATCTTTTCAAACATTTCCACTGTTTCTTAGAAACTCAAGTATACCACCAACTGATTTAAGAATTAATTAAAGGGGGAGGGGAAAAAAAAAAAACACACACACGCAAGTTAAATCTACTTGGCTGACAGGACCAGTATCACCAGGCTCCTTTCTAATTCAACACAGATGAAATTATTTCAATCTGAAAGCACAACTCCCTTTCCAGGCCACCAATACAAAATATCACATATAGATCCACGTTTTATAAAGAAGAAAACCTGCTTGTTTTAGGATCAGGGTCTCTGAAAGGCTCAAAAAGTGAAGAATTCTATGCCCCACTTATAAATGTAAAGAGGACCTAAAAACTCTTGACTCAAAAACTGTTTGAAACTGGAATGGACCTATTTCTAAAATCCAAAAACTTTCCAAAAGACTTCTATTTTTTCTCCAGCTTTAGGTCTTTCCTGACCTAGCACTATATTCGCCTCACCATAAACATTGTCTTGAATAATCACTACGCTAGATTTGAAGTTTTCCTTTCATAGATAGCATCAGTAAAACTGGGATTAAACTAGGCTTCTGATATGTTACTAATAAGATAAAATAGTTAAAATAATACCTATCTTGTTAAATTAATATTCCATTGTTATGGTAATTCTCCCAATGGCTAAAATTACAGGAAATAACAGCAAAGAAAAGACAACTAAGGACATTACTAGGTTTTAAACCAACCAACCAGCCAGCACATATCTAACAAGCAATTACTTTCCCAAAGGATATTTTAGAAAAGGTAAAGAAATACCACAGAGAGAAACCAAAGCACAGATTTGAATATGAGAATGACTGATACTTTAATTTATTTGGAATTCAACTTAACTTTGCAAGACAAAAATATTCAACACAAAAGCACTGGTGTGCTGGAAATATTTATAATTTATCTAAACGTGGAACTTAAATCAGAAGATAGGATAACTTAAATAATGGTTCTTCTCAATGTATTCTTTTACAATTTGAGTTTCAAATTTTTTCCAAAAGCTTAAATTTGGGGCCAAAACACATAAGTAACTAAAACTTTCAAAGAAAACTTTAAGTACAAAAGATGAAAACTTGTGTTCCTGGGTTTGTGAAAACGGTCCAATAGTTTCCAACTGCCACAAAATTTCAAATGCATAAACTTGAAAATAAAGGATAAGCAAATTACACAGCATGGTGAAGCCCACTTAAACATCTAACTGCTCAGTATACCATATTTATAAACAAGTTCTCTGTGAACCACAGGCAAAACTCACATTTGCAGACACTACTACCAGATACAAAAACTTCTTTAAACTAATTTCCAAGTTCCATGCTCAATATTCATATTACAGAAGTCTGTAAAAGTTCAAAGATTTCACTAGAGAATACAGTTTAAAACTGTTTACCAGTGGATATTTCTAGAGAATAAAACTAGGAGAGATGGGGGCTGGGGAGAGAGGGAGAGACAGATATTTATTTTATTTACATTTGCCTTGTTTAGAACTATTTTATAACAAATGTTTGACATCTGTCAAAAAAATTTTGAGAGTAAAAATCTGACATCCCCACTCTCCTAACCCAGCTGATCTAAAATGAAGACCTAGATAGGGCCAAAATGCAGTCACTAACATTTATCTTTCTGTGTTTTTTTTTTAATAGCCTTTTTATTGATGTAAAATATGCACACAGCAAAGTTTGCATAACAGTACAGCTCAGTGTAAGTTCACAAACTGAACATGCCCATCCTACCAATGCCTAATCAAGAAAGAGAACACTGCTGTCACCCATACATCCCACGCAGGCTCCTTCCAGGTACTTATCTCTCTCTCAAGACAGCTACCATCTTGACTTCTAAGAGCACAGAATAGTTTTGCCACTTAAAATTATGGGAGAAGAAAAACAATCATTTTTCATTCAAAAAATATTTATTGAGCACCTACTACGTGTGGAGTATTAAAACTCAGATCACAAGTTTTTCATTATAATTCAGATCACAAGTTTTTCATTATATTATATGTTATTCCATTGGATAGCATTAAAAGGAATGCTACAATATTTAAAGAAATGTGATATAGCATTAAGTAATTTATTATAACAAAGACTAGATGCAGTATTTGATGTCAAGAAGTCATATGGAAAATAACATTGGCTTAGTGCAATTTTCTGACATGATTCATTAAAACATTTAATATTTCAAAGAAACAGAATCTTGGAGGGAAAAAAGGCCTCAGAAGAAGCCATCCCCACAAAGCAAGAATGTTTTCCATGACAGTACTGAGAAACAGGCATCTTCTATTGAACACTTAGCAAATTAGAGAGTCTGTTACTTTGTGAAGGAACCAATATTAGAAATGCTATGTTAAAAAGTTCTTTCTTGCATTATTTCCTCATAACCTGCTCTCTCCCAACTGACTTAGCTCTTCTTCCACATAACAGTCCTTAAATGTTTGAAGATAGCTGTCATGTTGCTTCTGTTAGTATTCTTTTCTCCAGCTTATATATCACTTCACATCCCAGTGTTCTTTTTGGATTCCATTCATACATTCATTCATTTAATACTGAATACCTCACCACTGTAGAGGCTGGGGAAATAGCAGTGGGGAAAAAGGTCCAATGCCCATAAGGTGGTTAACATTTACTAGGGGAGACAAACTTTAAGCAAATAATTTCAAACACACAAAACAGACACACATGCACACATGTACACATGCACACCCATATATTTAAACTTTGATAAATTCTACAAAATAAACAAAAAGAATGTGGTTAGAATTATAAGAAGAGTACCTCATGCAAATGGACAGACACACATGCACACATGTACACATGCACACCCATATATTTAAACTTTGATAAATTCTACGAAATAAACAAAAAGAATGTGGTTAGAATTATAAGAAGAGTACCTCATGCAAATGGGAGGAAGTTATCAGGGAAGGCATATCTGACAAAGCAACATTTAAGCACACAACAGAGAAAAG
>NW_007729126.1:149748-150460 GCF_000696425.1 Galeopterus variegatus
AGGAAGTTATCAGGGAAGGCATATCTGACAAAGCAACATTTAAGCACACAACAGAGAAAAGTGGGAGTAACGAGACAAAAGTGTGGGGAAAGGGAGCACAGCAGGCAGCAGGAAGTATCCTGTGCCAAGGGCGTGAGGCAAGAGGAATCTTGGTGCACACGAGGAGACTGAAGGAAGGCCAGCGGAGGTCATGCAGCGAAAAAGGCAGAGGTGCAGGAGACACAGCTGAGGGAGTGGGCAGGGGCCAGCCACGTCATGTGGGGCCTTCAGGCCATATGCAAAATTCTGAATTTTATATATATATATAGTATTCCATTACTATCATTATTTATTTATTTTTTTATCGGGACATAGTTGATTGTACGTATTGGTGGGGTGACAGCATGGAATATAAATACCAGTCTGCAATATCTGATGTTCAAATCAGGATGATTAGTATATTCATCATTATATAATGTAACTGATTTTCATGGCCCTTTACCAATGCCTCCCTTTCTCTCCTCCCTCTCCCCCTTTCCCACCCCCAGCAATCTCAGCTCTGTTCTCTTCTCTTAAAAAGTTCAATGTATTATTGTGACTGTTGTATCTTTTTTTTTAAATCTATGTGTTTGTTTATTTATTTGCTTATTACTCCCACATATAAGCAAGGAAATGTGGTATTTCTCTTTCTGTGCCTGGCTTATTTCACTTAAAATAATTTTCTCTAAGTTCA
>NW_007729126.1:151157-152793 GCF_000696425.1 Galeopterus variegatus
GCTTATTTCACTTAAAATAATTTTCTCTAAGTTCATCCATGTTGCTGTGAATGGCAGAATTGCATTCTTTTTTATGGCAGAGTAGTATTCCATTGTATAAACATACCACATTTTCCTTATCCCGTCATCCAATGATGGGCATTTAGGTTGGTTCCAACTCTTGGATACTGTAAACAGGGCTGCATTTAATATACTATCCTCAGATAAGGGATGTATCAGATAGTAAACTGATAAGAACAGATACTACATTTGATCTTATAAGCAATGAATTATATTTTAAATGCAGTAGAAAAGCAGTTTCAACACCCTTCACCACTTTGGCTGTTTTCTTGTTTCTCTACATGCACTTCAATTTCCCAGCATCTCTACAAGAGCTTAAGATGTGATCTTTCTAGTACAGCCTTCAATGAAACTGTTTGAATGAGACATTTTTTCAATGTAGCTAGAAGTTGCAACTGATTTTATACTTATTTAAACAAAAGAGAAATTGAAAATTTTTCAGATGAACTACTGACAAATCATATCTCCCCCATATGTGGGTAAGTATTTCTGCAGCCAAAATGTAACGTACCATATTAAACTGGAAAAATTGGCTTTCTTTGGGACAAATTCAATGGCAATAGTGCATATATCCATTTCATTTTTTTTAAAACTCTATCTTAACCTGGGATGATACATTTCATAATATTTCTAAACCCTCTCCCTCCAAAGCTCCTTCACAGGGCTCCAGCTGGCCAATGGGACTTACCTTCTACAACATCCCTCTTGTAATCACTGTCATTGTCACTGTCTGTTGGTCGGTAATATATATAAAATCCTTGGATGGGAGTATTGTTGTTACTTGATGGAATGTACTAAAGAATTGAGGAAAAGACTTGTCAAAGATTAAAAAAAAACGTAACTTTTGCATCCATTAAGATCTATTTATCTGTGTGATAATATTTTTCTAGTTTCATTTTGCAAACTACTTAATGGCCACTTTTGACTTAATTCAAAGTTATTCAACAGTATTAAGCACATTTAGCTTACTGCAGGGCTAAACAAAAATAAAGCAGTACATTTCATTCGCTAGGTTCAAAGGCATTTTTTAAAAAGTACATTTGGTTCAAAATGAATAAATCAGAAAATGGCAATTACGTTAACAACACTTGGATGAGAGCCAAGGAAACAATAACTGTATTTTTAACCCTGCCCCTTCATACAATACATGCTTTTAGACAAATATCGGTGCCCTTCAACTTCCTTTCAATTAAAAGTTCAAAAATTTGCTATTCACAATAGTATGCCATGAGAATATTAAATTGATTGTTAATATGACCAAACTGGAAGATCTTCTCGTTAGAAAAGACGTTTACTTACTGTCCACTTCAGCATGATCTGAGTGTCACTGACAGCCTCTGTGTATGCAATGTGAGGTCCAGTTATTGGACGGTTGGAAAAACGATTGGGGAACCCAGCCACCTGATAAGGACGAGACGCCGAACTCCGAAAACTCTCACCATAATGGTTGATAGCAATGACCCTAAATTTGTATGTTGAGCCTTTGAGGGGAAAACGAGAACAAAAACAACAAACCCATAACTTTAAAAAGTTGTAATAAGACAACTGGAAGGTGGAATATTCAAAATGTAACAAT
>NW_007729126.1:153864-154822 GCF_000696425.1 Galeopterus variegatus
GGGTTGCGATCCCGTTACTGGTCACGAAAAAAGACAAAAAGGAAAAAAAATATATATATATTCTGTCATAGCAAAACACATATACACACAAGTATACTTCAGAAAGCTTGTAGAAAAGTAGAATTAAAAGATGATACAAATCTTTTCACAAATTTTTTGATGTACTCCCATACACACAAAAGTGTTTATCAGAACACCTCGTATTTCTAACTACAAATAAGTAGAAACAATCTAAAACCCAGAAATAAAGAATGGTTAAGTAAATTATGATATACTTATATGGTAGATATAGTTATTAAACATTGAGTTTTTGAAGAATCTTTAATGATATTGGAAAATGCATACAATAAGGGAAAAATGGTCTCACAAAACAATAATTGTGGCATGATCCCAGGTTATATTTAAAAGAGACAAAAGGCTGGAAAAATATATTCCAACAAACAAAAAACAATGATTATCTCTAGCTGGGTGAATTTCAGGTGATTTATCCTCTTCTTTATATTTTCTTTATTTTCAAATTTTATACAATAAGCATGCATTACTTTAACAATTGTAAAAAAATATATGATTATTAAAGTTAGCACTGATAGTAAAAAAGAAAAAGAAAGTGGAAATGTTTGCATATTTCTACCTGGTTCTAAACTACGAACTTCCACAGAAAGTTTGGAAGGAGGGATATCTTCAGCTGCCACCAGCCAATCACTAGTCCTCATCCGTTTATACTCAACCTTGAAGGCAGTGATTGGAGAACCCCCGTTTGCCCGTGGAATCCAAGTGACATAGACTGACGTCTCTGACGCAGTGGAAATGGTGGGCCGATCGGGTGCCTCTGGGACTAAAAATGGAAACATTCATTTTAATAACCCATGATGTCAGAGCCAAGAATAACTTAATATAAAAGGGATAAGTCTCAAACTTCATGTTATTATTAAAGATTCTTTACCAAACTGTTTGCCAG
>NW_007729126.1:155480-156875 GCF_000696425.1 Galeopterus variegatus
AAAGGGATAAGTCTCAAACTTCATGTTATTATTAAAGATTCTTTACCAAACTGTTTGCCAGAGTTAATAATATTATAACTACCTTCCTGTCCTCTGTTAAAAGCTAATGGAAAATGGAATGACCAAATACAGGAAATAAAAGGAAGGAAAGGTAAAATAATCTATAAACTTGACCATTAGTTCTGAAAAATGGAAAGGTAATGGGTATGACAATTTTGACCACACTATTTTGGATTCTTGACTGAAACAACGTTTAATTATTATTTGGAGCTTCAAATCTGATCGTCATTATAATTTATAATAAATTTTCACTATTATGTGTTACCTTACTTAAATGTTTTTCTTTATCCAAGCTACTAAAAACACATTCAGCAATCTACTGGTTATTACATTAAATACTATTAATCCTATTTTAACACACCTCAAGGCTACAGGAAGGCTTCACCAAAATGCAGACTGCAAGTGTCAAATAGAGATAAAAATCTGATAAAATCAATACTGACAATAATGGAGAGAGAGAATGCTGCTCAGGATGAAAGCAGGAAGACAGGGTATGTAGTTAAATAAAGAAAGGTGACATCAGAAAACGGGTGATCCACGTGAATGTGTAGAAAAGAGGACCAGAGAGCTAATATTTAGCAGTTTTCAGCTTGCACTGCCAAGGGGAGGGGACACCTTAACCCACGAATTGAGACAGTCTAGATCCTGTGGCAGTCGGAAACATCAGGAATAGTTCATCAGCCATTTAAATCATGTACCTAAACTCCCAGCCCAGCAATCTTGTGGTTGTAACTGGCTTCCCACTTGGTTCCAACAAGGAAAGGACAACAATAGAACAACCTGGCCCCTATGGCAGTCACCTTACAGATGAGCAAACTGCCACTCTGGTTTACATCAGTCACCCATAGATCTTCTAAGAGTGATCTGGTTCTCAAGTAACCAATGACCTTTCAACATGCTGACAACTGAGTTTCTAGAGCTGGAACATGGAGGGCCAACTCTGGGCCATGGTGACGTTACTTTGGGCAAGCCATCAAGGGATCCCTGTCCACATCTAGCCTATGCCATGACCCTCAGCAACACCATTCTGTCTCCACACCTCTTGAACCCACAATACAAATACATAAGAAAGAAGATCACGCTGAAGGTGGTACTTGTATGGGGAAAATGGTGGCATTCAAAAAACAAATTGCTTAAGGGATAAAAAGAGGAATATATTCAAAGCAGCAACTTTGGGTGATACTTACTGTATTCCTTTCAAGTTAGAAAGCAATGGAAACAGAAGAAATAGAACTGTTAGTGCATCTTGTTTTTAATACTAGAAGACCACAACAACGTCCTGACATTGATTCATATGAGGTTAAAACTCATCAAATACCACAGATCAAATAGGAA
>NW_007729126.1:158121-159843 GCF_000696425.1 Galeopterus variegatus
ACAGGTGGTCCAGAGGGAAGTTCAAAGTATCAGGACCCACTTTTGTCTGAGACCAATCCACAGAAAACTAAAAATATGGAAGAGAAGTCTGGAAACTCTTAGAGCTCAGCAATTTTAAGTCTTCCTTAGATGTCCTGACATATTAGCACAATCCCAAAAAAGGCAGTAAGCTGTAACTAAACTGATAAGTGTGAAATTTAAATACCAAAAAGCAGTCTTGAAAATGTTACTGCTAAGACACTTAAAAATCATAAGATTAACTAGATATAACAATAAAAGTGAGTATGACATATAATCTTTCAGCTCTCAGCAATATAACTTATCATATTGATGTCACACACACAGTCAGACTGAATTCAAAATACAGTTTTCTTGCCAGACAGGAGACCAAAAACTCCTTTCTTGAGTTATAAAAACTTAGTACCAGAACATTTTGAATCTGACTTGAATAAATTAAATACCAATCACAACACTGAGAAGCCAAAGTTTAAACAGACTACATTAAAAATGGTTGAAATAGGACCTAGAAGAGCTATATGGTAGAATATAACGTAAGTAAACAAACACCCTATTCCACCTCACCTCCCCCAAAATCCAAAACAAGTCCATTATATTTGTAAACAAACAAAAAGAAGAAAACAAAGATTCTTTTCCTTACCTCCACTGTGCCTAGAGGAATCTGTAAATATCACCCCAAAATTATTGTTCGCAGTCTCTGAAACAACAGGATGCTTGGGGATGCCCATGGGTGGAGAGGATACCTGGGTGTTTTTTGATGATGCTGTTTTCTCTAGAAAGGTTGAAAAACATATACTGTAATGTAAGCTTATAGATATATGTCCAGTAAGAAGGAGTCGTGTGAAAGTGGACTGGTATATAGATATAAACATGAACTTATCTGCCGCAGCTTCTAAATTCAAGACCTACATTGAAACTACTNGTCCCACCACTTTCCGGATGATCTTAGGCATGTTGCATAGCCTCCTTGAGCCTCAGTTTCCTAATCTGTAAAACAGATCTGCTACCTTCCTCATAAGGTTGTTAGGCACCCAACTACCTTCCCAACTCTAGCCCCATTCCCCATAGCAACCAGTCACACTGAACAAAATCCCTCATCTCTGTATGTCTAAATGAAATAGAACATGTCATCCGTCTGTCTCCTGCACAAGATGATGTCTTTGCCTGAACTTCTTATCCTGTTTCTTCATTTAGCTACATCATTCCTGTCCTTTAAGGCTTGGCTCAATTTGCTAAGGAAGCCTCTTACCACTACTTGCCGTCCTCTATATCAAGCGGGTGACAGATATTTCTCTTGTGACACCTAAACACCAAAGGTATAATCTCAAGCATAGCAAATTAAAATTGTTGTTACTGGTTTACGTGCCTGTATCACCCACTATACTGTTAAGGGTTTAGCTGTCTATATAATTCATTACACTGTAAACTTCTTGAAAAAAGGGTTACTTTAATCTCTGCTATTCCAGCACTCAGTACAGTGATGACCACAGGGTGTGTTAAATGAACAGTAAAGTTTTTGTTTTTCAGATGTTAGTTTTATTCACATAAAGTCGCTATTGATATAAGTAATCTGCTTAAGATCCTGAAATGTGCCTCTGAGGTGAAAGAAGTCATGTAAGAGAGGTTCATGATGCTGAAGAGGCACAGGTGGTCCAGAGGGAAGTTCAAAGTATCAGGACCCACTTTTGTCTGAGACCAATCCAC
>NW_007729126.1:161892-167280 GCF_000696425.1 Galeopterus variegatus
CATCTCCACCCGCTGAAGTCTTTCTGCTTGTTTACGGCCAAACCATGATGGCATCTTTTCAGTCAAGCCTTCCCTCACAGGCTGCTCTGCAGAGAACGTCCTTTCCTTGTGCTCCCCCAGTCCTCACAGCTCTTGTCCTCTTTGGGTCTCTTTGCCTACACTCTTGTCCCCTCCAGTCTCCTCACTCTGCAGGCAGAAGCATTCTGTTCAAACACATGGCACGTCATGTTGCTCCACTGCTCAAACGCCCAGCTCTTCCCAGCTTGCTCAGAGGCGGAGCCCAAGTCCTTGCCAGGGTGCTGCGTGACAGGGACAGCCTCTCACCTCCCTGCGCACCCTCCCCTACAGCCGCCTCATTTATTTTGCTCCCATCACAGCGGCCCCTGTGGTGCTCCTGGAGTACACATGCACACCCCACTTTGGGGCCTTGGCACTTGCTATTCTCTCTGCTGGGAATGTTCTTTCCCAAGATNCATCTCCACCCGCTGAAGTCTTTCTGCTTGTTTACGGCCAAACCATGATGGCATCTTTTCAATCAAGCCTTCCCTCACAGGCTGCTCTGCAGAAAGAACGTCCTTTCCTTGTGCTCCCCCAGTCCTCACAGCTCTTGTCCTCATTGGGTCTCTTTGCCTACACTCTTGTCCCCTCCAGTCTCCTCACTCTGCAGGCAGAAGCATTCTGTTCAAACACATGCCACGTCATGTTGCTCCACTGCTCAAATGCCCAGCTCTTCCCAGCTTGCTCAGAGGCGGAGCCCAAGTCCTTGCCAGGGTGCTGCGTGACAGGGACAGCCTCTCACCTCCCTGCGCACCCTCCCCCACAGCCACCTCATTTATTTTGCTCCCATCACAGCAGCCCCTGTGGTGCTCCTGGAGTACACATGCAGACCCCACTTTGGGGCCTTGGCACTTGCTATTCTCTCTGCTGGGAATGTTCTTTCCCAAGATAGCCACATGGCTTTCTACTTTCGCTGTTATGTCTCTGCTCTGATGTCAACTCCCTCGAAGACTTCTCTGGCCAGCTGCTTAAATTGTAACAACTCCTACTCTAAACACTTCCTGTTCCCATGCCCTAATTTACTCTTTTGTTAACACTTACCACTGTCTAGTGTACTTACAACTTAGCTATAAGTCTCTCCCAATTAGAATGCAAGCTCCTCGAAGCCAGGGGCTTTGTCTATTTTGTACATTGCCCAACACAGAAAAGGCATTCATTAAATATTAGCTGAACTGAATTAAATTTTGTCTTGTAGTTGATATTTAAGTACTGCATTTCTCTTGCCTTCCTTATCAAACGATAAGCTCCATTAGGATGACCTTGTCTGGACCATCTTTATTTCCTTGCATCACATTTCCTAATGCCTGGCATATCATAAGCTCTCAAAAATAATTGTAGAATATTAGATGGAAAGAAATAATGCAACCACCCAAATGTGGCTCCCCCCCAAAAAAAGGGGCTATAATAGGCTTGTTTAGTGAATTTATATATAACAGTTTCTACTATCCAAAAGGATTCTTAGTAATAAACTGACATCAAGACAGCTGCTCCCTCCTCTGCAGGAAGATTATACTCACCTTTGCTGGTTCGGAAGGTAAGCATGGCAGGCTGTCCTTCACCTGCTGCACTTCTTGCCACCATCAAGACTTCATAAAGACTAGATGGCTCCAGCTCAGTTAAGTGGAGCTCATTTTCGCTTCCTGGGACTCGAACCGTGTGCCAGCTTCCCACCACGCCAACCCCATCATCCAGCTGCTCGAGAGAAAACATGCCAGAGAAACAGGAGATGGAGAGCAGGAAAAACTCTCACTCAACTTTGATAAAAACTGCAATTCATTCTAGAAGAGTTGTGGAAAGTGATATACCACTGTAAATAAAAGAGACACAATACTTCACATTGAGAAATACAAGGAGACCTGTAGCAAGAACTCAGGAATTCTCACTGTAAAAAGATTCCTGGCTCTGCTACTGGCCACCAACGTTTGGCCTCAAGCATGGTATCTGCCCTCCCAGCCTATTTCCTTTACTTCTAATGGAGACAATACCTCCTTTCTCACTGGGCTAAGGGAAGAATAAAGTAAGTACATAATAATATGTATTATTGGTAATATATAACATACAGAATATATAAATTAAGATAGATATTACATATGTTTGTGAGTATATGAATTATATATTTATGTACTATATATTTCCTGCATTCTTGCTTCGTGTCTTGACACTGTTCAATATGTGCTGGAGGAAATAAAAACAGATCCAATCAGTTGTTTCTTCATTAGTATCAGGTTGGGTGTTAGATTACCATGACTAAACTATTATTTGTCTCTGTATAATATTTATCTTTTAACTTTGTTAACATCTGTTGCTTGTTCATCTATAATAAATTTTATGGAAAAAAAAGTTAAGAGGTTATGGGTTTTTAGAACCCCAATCTGGGGAAAACTTATTTATATTCATTATTCTTACTGCTTTTATAAGATTGGTAAATCCAGCACGATTGGTGGAATATCTCTGACAGACTCACCATTCTGAGACACTCTTGTTCTGTTTCCTACCCTTCCACGATGTGAAAGACAATAAGCCCATGTTATACAAACGAGATTAAGATGTGAGAAGAGAAAGGAGACAAATGAGAAGACATTACCTTTCGATACTTCACAAAATATGCATTGATGGGCAGCCCGCCATCCCTCCCCGCCCTCCACACCAGGTTGTATGTGTCTGGTGTGTGGGTCTGTGGGGGGCTCAGTATGATGGGGGCGTCAGGAACAGAGGTGCCACTGGCATTTTTCACTGGTGATGGTCCTGCTGCACTAGAAGGGGCCTTCGCTAAAAATGAGCTCAATAATCCAGTTTCTGAACCATCTCTTGTATCTCTTTCATCATTCTGAGCAGCTTCAGAAGGTGTGACTGTTTCTGCTTTTGTATTTGCTTCAAAAGGAACTGCAGAGAGAGAGAGAGGAAGGAGAGAGGAGAGAGCTTGAAGAAACTCATCATTTCAGTGTCTTCTACACGGTTTACTGATGTAACTGCCTATAATGATGTTATCACAACTTGAGCCCTAGAAGTTAAAACAGGTAACATCATCTCAATTTATAATTCATGGAAACGTCTAACCTCTAGTAGCAATCTCTTGCTCATGGGAAAGCAAATGAATTGTTTGAAAAACCAACTATATAATGCAGTAGTTTAGTGGTTTAAAGATGATTTTTCCTTGCTCTGTACTAATATTCCCTCTTTTACAGTAACGATTTGCTAGTTTAACTTCAGAAAATTTTAAGTTGAAGAACTTTAGGCTTCAACTCCAGTTGGTAAATGAAACACAATAAGCAATATATCCCGTTGGGAGGAAGGTGATACACGTAGTAAGGAAATGGTCAAGAACTAGGCTCTTCCCTACTGGGTAGCTAGTCTCCAAAGATACCTCCCTGAGGTCACACCCTTGGGCACCTGCCCAAGCTGAATCCAAGCTTAAGCCCTAAGAAGGCCTGGCACTTCCACTTTTCTTTGTGCTCTTGGGATCTAGCCACTATATATAGATGTCCAAACTAGCCATGTGTAGAGATTACACTGAGAGAGAGAGACGCAGGGTTGGGGGTGGGGAGTTCCAGTCCCCACAAAGGCCCCACCTGTGACTGACGCTACTTTGGCTGTTCCAGCCCCGGATGCCATCTGATTACAACTGCGTAAGAGACCCTAGGCAAGGCCAGCAGAACTGCCCCCCTGCATCTGGTTAACTCACAGTATCGTAACAGATAACAGAGCAGTTGTTTTTTAAGTCACTAATCTTTTGAGTCGTCAGTTATGCAGCAATGGATACCCCACCCAATTGACATTTACCCTACACATGGCAAACAATCTACATTCAGGGAAGAAGGAAGAAATGAAACAAGACCAGCATAGATACAAGAAGAATTTACTTATTTCCAAGTTTTACTTCTGGATAGAACTGAAGTCTGGCTTAGGAAATTGCCAATCTAAAGACGGATAAAACAAACAGACAGCCTTACTCCTTACTACTAACAGCATATAGAATATACAGAGGAAGGTAAAAATAATTTATTTGCACTGAAAAAATAAACAGGTTGCATATATCCAAAGAATATTACTGCACACAATTAAAACCACATTGAGATACCACCTCACCCCAGTTGGACTGGCTATAATCAAAAAGACGGAGAATAACAAATGCTGGCAAGGATGTGGAGAGAAGGGAATGCTCCTCCACTGTTGGTGGGACTGTAAATTAGTACAACCACTATGGAAAACAGTACGGAGGTTTCTCAAACAACTACAGATTGATCTTCCATACAATCCAGCAATCCCACTTCTGGGTATATACCCAGAGGAATGGAAATCATCATGTCAAAGGGATACCTGCACTCCCATGTTCATCGCAGCTCTGTTCACAATAGCCAAGATATGGAACCAACCTAAATGTCCATTGATGGACGATTAGATAAGGAAAATGTGGTAAATATACATGTTAGGAAAATAGAATAATTTGGTCAGGGTCCTCACCTCGGGTCCGGTTGGGTGTGGTTCAGCGCATCCTTTGTAAGCGTGTGTGTGTGTGTGTGTGTGTGTGTGTGTGTGTGTGTGTGTGTGTGCAGCACATTCTTTGTAAACAAATTGTGTGTGGGGGGGTGGGCTTAGTGCACAGTGCGCGCCAACATATCTTTTTAGTTTTGTTGCTACTCTTGTGTTCTTCAGAGAGTAGTTTTGGTGAAGCAGGTGGCGGGCGTCTGCCCCAGGGGGCCACCTCTGCGAGTGGCCATGCCTTTCCAATCTGCTGTTTCCAAGGACCTGTTTGCTGGTTACCCAGCTCATAGACCTGCATGTAAGGGGTCTGGTGACACAGCCTGGCGTATGAAGGGTGTGTGACCCAGTCTGGTGAATGGGCTTGAGGGGTCTGTGAGCTCCAGACCCAGACCGAGCTCAACAATTGGCCCAGTCGATGCAGGATTACTGGCAGGTAAAAGAGCCCGACAACTAGCGTGGTCTGCCATAAGAAAGAATGAAATTCTCCCGTTTGCAACAACATGGATGAACTTGGAGAAGCTTATGTTAAGTGAAAAAGCAAAGCACAGAGGGATAAATACCGCGTGTGCTCACTCATAAGTGGGAGCTAAGAGAGAGGGAAGGAAGGAAAGAAAGACCACAGTGGTGTGGTGGACTTGCAGAGGGAGAGAATACACCTAGGGATACAAAGTGGAATGGGGGTAAGGGGGATGGGGAGAGAGGCTGGGGATACTTGGGTGGGGGACACGGGGTATAATTGCAATTTGTAGTAACGGGCATGCTGCCAGTATGGTTCCGGCCATTACATCTTGGGCACGAGGAGTGACAACCAGCTTTGTATCTCATGAATATTCATAACCAATAAAAAAA
>NW_007729126.1:167903-175580 GCF_000696425.1 Galeopterus variegatus
AAAAAAAGTACTATGAAAAAATAAAAAGGAATATAAAAAAAAGGAAAATTACTGCACACACATTATGTGCCAAGCATTGTGCTAGATATTTAATAAACGTGATCTCATTTAATTCTCATAACAACATTCTTAGGTAGGTGGTAATAATACCACTTTACAGATGAAGAATTAGGCTTCTGAGAGACTAAGTGACAACAGCTGTTGGAAGAATGTTAGTGGTGCTGCTGTGAAGAAACCAGAACAATTTATGAAAACAAAGATACTGCCCGTACCATAAAGCCTCAGGACTGACAGCTCAGTCTCTCTAAAGTGCAGCAAATGCTGGCAATGAAAAAGTCTATTTTTCACTCTTTTATGGAGGAGGGGAACAGAGGAAACAACGTTATAGTTTCTTTTCCACAATGAAGTCAGATTCCTGGTAAAAGGTGGGTGTGTTTTTAGAACTACTGCACTTTAGTAGAGAACCAACCAAAAACAGGACTAACAGTGTAAGGTCAGTTCTCTGTTAGTTTAAAAGACAGAAAGGGTGTCCCAGAAGCATCCTTCATCAAAGAAAACAAGAAGCTAATAAGAAAATAATGGAGAAGAAAACGAATTAAGTTCACTGAGACAACTTCAAAATATTGCTCCTGGAACAGCTACGTTTATTTAGTGACTCAGACTGTGGACTGGACGTTCAGGGTGTGATCTGGTGCCTGCTAATGCAGAGAAATGGACTCTACAAGTGGAGGCAATTAGCTGTGGCTTCGGGTACTGAAGAAGCACCATTTTATCATCACTATTTTCATGGATCCTCTGGGCGGTTTACCACCGGGAAGTGGTATCTGGCTGTGGAAGAGTTTAAACACCGCATACCTCAGTCTATACAGAGGCATGAGAAAAATTTTATACTGTAGCCTGTGCACTGTATCAAAATTCTATTTCTTATTCAAGATGCAATGAGACATTTCCACAACTTTTATTAAAAGGGGGAATCAATTAGCCTTCCTCTACTGTTCCAAATAATATAATTTGAGCACTCACAAGACACTAGATACAATTTAATAGTCCTTATAATATTTTCAAAAGTGTTTTCACATGTATTATCTCAATTTATCTTCAGAACAACTCTATGAAATGGGTAGATTAGGCATTTAGCATTTTTTAAGGTTGACTGTTTTTAGAATTAGAAAAAAAGACTGATAAAACTATGGAAATGTAAATGAATTTAATGATTCTGAGTCGAAACTAATTAAGCAGGGAGTACAACCAGATCTGTCAGACATTCCTTCCCACGGTGACCACTCACACCAGCAACCCCCACCCCAAACTATTTAGCAAGCCCAGACCAGCTCCCATTATAGTTTTGAAGAGTTACAACTCACTCTACAAATATTTGTACATCCAAAACCCTAAGGTCTCTGGAAAGAAAAAAGGATGGGGCGGGGGGGAGGGGGAGTCATCTCTCCCTTGCTTACTCTCCCTTCACAATAAAGTGAATGACTGTCAGTATGCTAGAATTCAATAAGGCTCAGAATCCTATGCACAGAAGTGGGTTGTTATGTACTGTGTTGAGTTTTAATCAACTCAGTTGGATCTTAATAATTATTACAAAGCATGTAAAAGAGGCAACACTTAGGTAGGATGGTATTTATCAAGACCTAGAATCCTAGAGCAGTGGGGATTCTTAAAGGTCTTCTAATGTAAACAAGTTAGCTTATGTAATAACTTCTAAGGGCTTCAGATTTTCGTATTTAAAGTGAGGAAGTTAGGCAAAATATCTAGTTCCATCAGCTATGACTATGATGTCTATGTCTCCCTATACTCTATATTTACATAAAATAATCGCTTTAGCTAAATTCCATCCAAGCAGCTCCTACATTACACCTGCCATGCAGCAGAGCCACTCTTATTTTTGCCTGGTGTAATATATAAACACACACACACATGCACATATTCATAGTATATGCATTAAATTCATACAACACTCAACTGCCTTCTTTGAGTATTCTTAAGGTTATTAAAATCAGTAAGATAATTATAATTTAATAATAATTAAGTAGTAATAACCGTAACCTAATACTTAGCATTGATGGAAGACCTTCTATTGCCAGGTACCATTCTAAGCACTTTACATATATTAACTCCTTGAATTCTCACATCAGCCCTCAGGGTAAGGCACCTTCACTATCCCTGTTACCCAGTGAGGAAACAAGCACAGAGAAGTTCAGTAACTTGCCGTATTTAACAAAGTTCCTACATAGCAGAGTCCGGATTCAGACACAGCCTGCATGCGTAACCTCCACGTCATCCCCACCTCTATGTTCATGGAGTAGCACAAGGGAATATATATGGAAGTCCCCAGCCTTCCCACTTCTCTTCCAGCCTCCAGCTTCATCCAGGGCTAGAGGGTCCTTGTTTGCATGCACAGGGAAATAGCAGTGCACACACCCAAACTCTGTCTACTTCAACTGTCACTCCTCTGCCAAAGACCACCCAGGGGCCACTCCTCTGGCTTAAGTGTGTCCACACACTAGTGGTGCAGTCCACCCTGTGGAGGGTGGACCAGGGAACCAAACTGTGAACTAATTAAAGCAGAGAATTCTAAAGCCCCAAACCTGTTGTCTAGAAGGAGGAACCATGGCTCCAGGCTCCAGGGAGGCACTACCCCTTGACCCCATGGGCTCTCTGACCCATGAGAAATGAGGAACCCAGGCAGAAGAGGGCCACATGAAGCCCTCTAAAGCACAGGCCCAGAGCAGGGACCTCAGTTGCCCAAGACTAAAGGCAGTACTGCCTTTGAGATTCTTCCTCTCACGAGACAAACACGACAACAATCTCTACGCAACTGCCTAGTAGTTGGGGAATGCTGCTCTAAATGCCCACTGATGTAAGGTCTGAATTTGAACTAAGTCAAATTTGAGTTTACATTAATTGATATTGATATTCTATATACCAGTCTTCAAAAATCATATACAGTTTTTAAGTCATCATCACCAAAAATCAATAAAATATAACAAACTGGTATTATACATCCCATTAGAACAATAACTTTGGATAAGGTAGGGGGACTATGTACACACAAGATTACTGGATAGTACCATGACACTGCATTCTCAGTGAAGGCCAACCCTTTAGACTCTGAATACTGTATTTATCAAGAGCTCACCTAAAAAAATACCTGCAATGCCATTCTCAGTAGTTTAGAAATCCAAAATTATTAATCCCAAAGACAGGTTATATTTTGGGCTTGCTCCCAAACGAGAGCATCTACATGACAACTACAAGCTTAACACACACATCAGAAATGGAGACAAAGTTTCATCTGATTCTCATAAGGCCAAATACCCAAAAATACAGTTCTACATTTCACTATCATGGGGAAAAAATGGATATTTAGAGATGGCTGGATTCATGTAAATAAATATTTCAAATCATTTTATCACCCTACTATAAAAGGAAATTATTCAGCTGAGAAAAAAACACCAATGGCAACTCACCAACTGTGAGGAAAGCTTCTGCCTGTGTGATGCCGTGTTCATTTGTAGCTTCACAGAGGTATTTCCCAGCATGTTCCTGAGTCACAGCCTGAATAGAGAGGGAGCTTGAGCCAGCTCGGGACATGATGAAATAGACAGGCTCTGGGTCAAAGCCCCCAGATCTTAATAAGTGTGATTTCCGGGATTTGGATCTAAGGACTTGGGACGGATGGCTGGTTATCAGTCCATGGCTGTCATACCAACGAATGATGATGAAATAGACAGGCTCTGGGTCAAAGCCCCCAGATCTTAATAAGTGTGATTTCCGGGATTTCGATCTAAGGACTTGGGACGGATGGCTGGTTATCAGTCCATGGCTGTCATACCAACGAATGATAGGGACTGGCACTCCAGTGGCATTGCAGGACAAAGTAACAAAGTCTCCATCCACCACCTTTGCACTCACTGGCGCTGTAATTATAACTGGCTTGAATCCACTGTCCACTAAAAAAGTAATTCACATACAAAAAATTAAGAACGTTATAGTATCGACAATGCAAAATAATTTCATCCTGTTGCATACATGGGATAGCAGTAATTAGACCAAAGATACCTCCCTCCTTGTTAGCAGAATTTTTCACAGTTGTGGGCTCCTAGGCATTTCCTACATAGCTTTCCTATCCTTCAGAAGGAAAGGAATGTGTGTAAAGAAATCCATTGAGAGCATCTCAATAGGTACACTATACATATTTGTCTGCTGTAAATACAAAACATGTAAGGCAAAACCTAAGATGTTAACATGAAAAAGGTATAAAGAAAGAAGTATAAAACTAGATACATTCCTTTAAGAAAATGGTCAAGAAAAATCTGCATATAAAAAGCCTGGGAGAAAAAACTCCTTATAAATAAAAGTTGATACATATATTTCTCACCACAGACATGAACAACATTTTTATTTCTAAATTAAAGTGGCACCAAGTCTTTTTTAAGAGAGCCAACAATGCAATATTGAGCAACGCAGATGACATTTTCCCCAGCATGTTTTGCATTCTCTCAAGCCCTGTTTCACACGTCTGGCAAAACCAACGAACACTTGATATCAGATTTCTGAATTTGTGCCCACCTGGTGAGTATAAAATCCTATCTCACTGGTCATAACCTGCATTACCCTGAGTACTAATGAGGCTGAACATCTTTTCACATGTTCATGTGCCATTCATATTTTCCCTCTGTGAAATGCCTTTTGTCAATTCTCCTGGGTGATTTATCTTTCCTGTAAGGGTTCAGAGTTTTTTCTATATGCTAGATAGTGTTCTTTTGTTTAGTTATGTACATCACCAGTATCTTCTCCTGGTTTATTGCTTCTCTTTTCATTTTTTAACAATATCTTTTAATGATGTGAATGTTTTCATTTCAATGTAGTCGTATCTTTTTTTTTTTATTAATTAGCCTTTTAAAATGTCTTGTTAAAAAGTTTTACCCATAGACCATATAGATATGCTCCAATATTTTCTTCAAATATTTTTCCTTCTTGTCTTTCATATTTAGGTCTTTAATCTAACTGGGAATTTATTGTTGTATATGATGTACGTTACAGATGTAATTTCACATTGGGTCTCCATTTTGAAACCCAATCACCGCACATCAAAACTTGTGATGGATGTCTGCCCCCAGGTGACCTGCAGCGCCAGCTCAGTCAGCTCATGTGCAGATGTCTTGTTGGCAGTCTCTATCTTGTTCCAAGATTGTTCCTGCACCAAAACAACACTTTCTTAATCACTGTAGATTTTTTGGCACATGTAAGGCAAGTTTCCCATGTTCTTTCTTTTTTTCTTCTAGGGTGTCTTAGCTATTCTTGGGCCTCTGATCATCCATTTACATCTTAGAATCAGTTTGTCAAGGTCCTCAAAATATTCTGATGGAATTTTAATTGGAATTGTATGAATCTACAGAAAATGTTTGGAAAGACCACACAACTGTATAATATTTGATTTTGGTATCCATGCACTGGTACATCTTTCTATATGACTGGGTCTGCTTCAATGTTGCTAATATAAAAAGGTGATTTTTAAATTATATTTTCTATTTGTTGCTGGTATATAGAAGGACAACTGATTCTTATCTATTGGTCTTCATCCAGCCACATTGCTAAATGTTTTTATTATTTCTAATATTAAGATATGTAATAAAAACAATAATAATTGCCAGCAAACTATTTGGGATATTGTATGTTGACAATCATATTAGTTGTAAATTAATAACAATTTGGGTTCTTTCTTATTTCTTTTCGCATTTTTCTGTGCTGTTTAGGATCTCCAGTACTATATAATGATGACTGGAAGAGATTTTAAAGGCAGTGCTTCTTACATTTCACCATTAAAAGTGATGTTTCCTGGACATTCTTATTATACACTCTTTACCAAATTAAGAAAGTTCCCTCTATTTCTGTTTTTCTAAGAGTGCCTAAGATGGATACTGAATCATGTCCAATGTTTTTCTGCCTCTAGTGAGATAATCATATTGTTTTTCTCTTTTATTCAATAAATAGAGTGAATGACACTTTAAATTTTCTGGTGGATTCCTGGGATAATTGCTTGGTCAAGATGTATTTTCTTGTTTATACATTCCTGGATTGCTAATATTTTATTTACAGTTTTTACACCTATGTTCATAGACTGGCCTTTGATTTTCCTCTCTTGTGCCACCCTTTTGTCATTTTGGAATCAAGATGATACTGGCTAAAAAGTTTCCATCTTTTCCTTTTCCCTGGAAGCGTCTGTGTAATTTTTGGAATGACCTGTTACTTGCAAGTTTGGTAGACCCTGCATAAAACCATGTGGCCTGGTGTTTTCTTTGTGGGAAGATTTTTAACTCCTAATTCAATTTCTTTCATAGTTATAAAACTATTCGGGCCTTCTATTTCCTTTAAGTCAGCCTTGCTAAGTTACATTTCTTCCTTAGAATTTGCCTACTTCTATCTATATTTGTAAATTATTAGCACAAAATTCATTACAGTCATCTCATTTTTAATCTTTATAAGTCTTGTACGTATAGCCCCCTTTCTGTCCCTAATATTGTTCACTTGTACCTGCTTTCTTTACTCTTTATCGATTTTGCCAAAGATTTGTCCATTTTATTAGACTTCACAAAGAACCAACTTCTATCTTTATCGATCCTATTTTATCTATTTTCTATTTAATTGATTTCTGCCCTTATCTTTACTATCTCCATTCTTCTGCTTTCTTTGAATCTATTCTGTTGGTTTTTTCACTTAACTCACTAATTGTCAATCTTACTAGTTTTCTTTTATAACCACGTAAGGCTATAAATTTCCTTCCATATTCCATTTTGTCTATCTCCCACAAAACTTGATCTGTCGCATTTCATTATCGTTCAGTTCAAAATATATTAAATTTCTATTTTAATTTCTTTTTTGACCCAGGTATGGAGAAGAATAATTTTAAATTTCCAAATACATGGCAAAATTTTTAAAAATTATCTTTTTCATTATTAATTTCTAAATTAATTGCACTAAGACTAGAAAATGTGGTCTGTATCATACTGATTCTCTGAAATTTAAAATACTTATAACTCATATCATTTAATTTCCCTATATATAAAGAACTCTTTAAATCAATATGAAAAAAACCAACGACCTAATTTTTAAAATGGGCCAAAGACAGTGAACAAGCAAATTCAAATGGCTGTTATTTGAAAAAATGCCCAACTTTACTCAAAAAATATCCATATATAGATTAAAAGTTGCTTTTTAAAAAAATCTATCAAAGTGGCAAAGTTAAAAAAGAAATGACAGTCCCCCACACTGGTGAGGGGACAAGGAAACACGTAGAGTTATACATTGCTGGTAGGAATGTAAACCAGTGATAACTATGGACAGCAATTCAGTAATATCTATCAAAATTCCCAACACATACATGGTTTTCTTCTGCAAGTTCACTTCTAGGAAATTTCTTTTACAGATACTCACACACACGCAAAATAATCTTTGTAGAAGGGCATTTGTTATAGAACTATTTGTAATAGCAAAGCATTAGAAACAACATCAACAGGGTGGTCAAATTGTTACAACTAGGGGCCGGCCCGGTGGCGCACTGCTACAGTGCGCCGCTTGGGAAGCGCGGTGGCGCTCCCGCCGAGGGTTCGGATCCCACATACAGACCGGCTGCTCACTGGCTGAGCGGGGAGCGGGGGCAACACC
>NW_007729126.1:175638-199852 GCF_000696425.1 Galeopterus variegatus
GAGTGCGCCGCTTGGGAAGCGCGGTGGCGCTCCCGCCGAGGGTTCGGATCCCACATACAGACCGGTTCCTGCTCACTGGCTGAGCGAGGCGCGGGGGCAACACCGAGGGTTGCGATCCCGTTGCCGGTCCTGGTCCGGGATGGGCGCGACACTGAGGGTTGCGATCCGTTGCCGGTCACGAAAAAAAGACAAAAAGACAAAAAAAAAAAAAAAATTGTTACAACTATACACTGGAATACTAAGCAGCCTTTTAAGAAAAGCAATGAAATACTGTTTTATGCACTATATGAAAAGATAGCCAAGATACATGTTAAGTGAAAAATTTAAGGTAAAGAGTGGTACCACTATTTATATAAAAAAAGAGACATTGTTATAAATGCACCCACCATACGCACATGTACGGTGTGTGTAACTGCTTATATATACACATACAAGGATCTTCAAGAAACTGATAAAACTAGTTAATTCTTTTTTTTTTTTTCCTTTTTGTCTTTTTTACTGACTGCAACCCTCGGTGTCACGCCCCTACCGGGGACCGGCAACAGGATCGCAACCCTCGGTGTTGCACCGGCACCGCGCTCAGCCAGTGAGCAGGAACCAGTCTCCACATGGGATCCGAACCCTCGGCGGGAGCGCCGCCGCACTCCCAAGCGGCGCACTCTCCAGTGCGCCACCAGGCCGGCCCAAAACTAGTTAATTCTAAAGAGAGGACCTGACTGGCTGGGGAACAGGAGTGAGAAAGCGACTTTACTGTACACCTTTTTTAAACTATGTAGTATCTGTTGAAAACATTTTTTTTTAATGAGCTTAATTAAATAAGGTTGCCTCTTCACGGAAATGCCTACCTGCCACTAGAAAGGAACATGAAAAATGAATACAGTTATTTTATGGTGAGAGGATTATTTCCTTTTAGTAAAAATGCCTTCATTTTTAACCACAACAGAAGCTCATCTATAAACTAAGATTTCCTATGATTACATGACCTAAAAGAATACCTTTTTCAATTTCAAGCCTTCCAGTAGACTGCATAAATCCAATCCCATTGTCTGCTATACACTGATACAGCCCAGTATCTTCCATTGTAACGCCAGTGATTTTCAGTCCATTTCCTGCAGTTAGACGTCGTGGAGAAGGATGCATAGGCTGAGCATTATGAAACCAGGTACGGTTGGGGGCTGGGTTCCCATGAACTTCACAGGTAAAATGTACTGTGGCACCCAGAGACACTATCTGATCCTGCAGTCCTTTAGAAATTGAAGCACGTTCTGAAAATAAAACACAGAAAGTAAACTCTAGCCCTCAAGATGTACTTTTTAAATCATCACACGAGTCATATAAAGGCTTCTCTCTAACAACAACTTGCTATAAGTAAATTGTGTTGTTATTCACATTCTTCCATCTGGTGTGGTCATCAAGAAAAAAATAGAAATGTATTTTAACTTTCCACTAATAGGATAAACCATATGTTATTAATTAATAAGTTATAGTTCTTTTTATAGATCACACCACCCACTAACTCCCCACAACACACACAAATACACACAAACAGTTTCTAATCCTGGCTTCTCTTAGCATTTATTTCAGGTGATTAGCTTGAAATAAAGTAGCAGTTTCTGTGGATTTCACAATGAACAAGAGCCAAACAGAAGAAGAATGTTTATTCAGAGGTTAATTTCTTTTTATAGTAAATTCTACTATGAGGTTAGATGTATAACAGGCAAACAAAAAACAACTTCCTTTAGGATCTATGAAGTCACTTTTTACCCAGAAAAAGTAAATCATTTATCGACATCTGTAGCATGTGCTTCTTAAATGATTATTTATATTAATCTAGTCCTGATTATTATTAAGTTTTAAAGCCCACTTGTCATATACTTACATTAATTCCAGTGTTGCTAACCTGCATCAGGTGATGGTTGTAGATAAACACATGTAGAGGGTTTACAAACATTATATTTACTGTGCAAACACTTTCTACCCATTTTTTTCTGGTTTTCACGAAAACCTGTTCTGATAAAGGAAAGCATTTTCTGCTGCTACACACGATAGTGAGGTAGGTAGCTGGTAGAAGAGAAACGAATAGCTTTAAGATAAAGAGTTTATATGAGTGTCAGGGGAGATGAAGCAAATTTTAGGAGCCAGACGTAGGTGAAAGAATCCCAAAAGAGAAAATAAAATGAAATAGACTGATTTCTTTTTGAGAGGACATTTTCTAGTCAGTACTCTGTGTTAGTTACTATGAATGAACACTTCACATGGATACAGCCCAGAATCTTCCATTCTACTGATTTCCAGTTTCTTTCCTTCATGAAATGAAGAAGAGAGAACTAGCCCTGCTATACATAACTAGGTTGGGAGTGAGGTTCCCAAGAACATCCCACATAAATATTCTGTGTCACCCAGAAATACAGCCTAATTCAGCAGTCCTTTAGAAAAATGAAGTTTGTTCTGTCTTCTGGTGTGGATATTTCTAGATATTCCCTATTTCATTTTTAGTTCCAAATAGATCTTTCCTTCAAATATCAGTTACACCAGAAAAAATGGCCTGCTTTGGAAAAAAACATTTAATAAGTAACATCTTACCAAGTACAGTAACCATGTAAGTCACGTGTTTTACATCTCCAGACTTGTTTCCTACAACGCAGGAGTAGTTTCCAGAGTCCACTGGGTCAATGCTGTCTGTGGTCAGATGAGAATACAGCCTTCTCCAGGTGCTTCCCGCAACAGCGTCCTGCCCGTCCTTCAGCCAATACACTTGAGAAGCCAGGACCCCACTCACCACACACTCCAAGGTTACAGGGCTATGAGAAAGAACAGCTAATGCCTGCGAAAGGGTGGGGTGGAGGATGCGAAAATCTCCAGAAGAAGGGCCTGGAAAGACACAGAACATTATACGATTCCTTGAACTTTTTAAGACAAGAGAACAGCTATGATGTATTAGGGGTGGCGGGGGGAAGAGGAACAGGTAAAGGGACACGAAAATCAACTACAATGTATATGGAGAAGTTAAAATTTAAAAAAAAGAAAAAAGAAAGATTATGAGGAAGTTTTCACTTCCAATCTCTTCCTTAGCAAAGCTGGGAACATCCCACTTTCTCATTCATTCTTCTTTATATTACAAGGTCCTATTTGGTACCCAAATCATTTTTAGTTGAGGATTAAAATTAAAAGATTCTGCAGTCCTTTAGGGCTACTTCGGAAGTAACAGCTTGGAAATGCAGAATTCTGAGCAAGTTCAGAGACCACTCCTTTACTGTGCTCTGAGTACTGGTGTTACCTCAACACAACTGCCATAACCTAAAAACCAGCAATGATTTTTATCCCACCTGAAAGAAAGAAAACAGGTATCTCTCTCTTTCTTGTCATAATTCACAGTTAACCACCAATTTGATTACCACTGCTATACAAGTTGTATTTCCTCTATCATTTCTTTTCGTTTGAACAAAGAACAAAATTCTCCACATATATTCACTGTCACCTTGACCAAAACTCCCTTCTGTAAAGCTGTTATACTTTTAGAACACATACAGTCCTCTTCTATAATGCATTCATTACTTACTTTTTTTTATAAGACTTTCTTATGATAAACAAATAGGATCTGAAAAAAAAAATGAACTTTCATTTCCCATCTTTTTATAAGGTATACTTTTGAGGGCTCTTTCTTTCCTGGTTATCATTATGCTCCCCAATACTTACGACTCACAAGGAGCTTTCGGCCAATGGGTTCAACTTTTAATTCATGTGTAACAGGATTATAAGCTGCACATCTGTATGATCCTTTGTCCTCTAAGGATACATTCAAAATCTGAAGATTTCCTGACGGAAGGATTAAGTAATTCTCTGAGGAAGGAAGGGAGTACAGTTAGGGCTCTCCCCTTATGAAGGATGCCACAATACAACTAAAACTAACAAAGTTTGATAGTTATGCTTTAAATTTAGACACACAATTAGCAGCAAATAAGCAATCAACGAAAATCCATTAAATGAAGGAAAGGGAAAGTGAAGGCAGAAAAGTAGAAAACAGTTAACAGTACTAGCGTAACAAAATCAAACCCGCCAGAAACATTTTAACAACATCCAGCGAATCTGAAAGCCCAAGAAACATGTTTAGACAAAGATGCAATGACCACAGCTACCAACTTGACAAACCGCTACCCACAGCACTGGTATTCATTCATCGTCGATTTGTTTTTTTTTTTTTTCCCCCCGAACAAATACGTATTGAGTGGCTATTTTCTGCCTAGGCACAAGAGACAGAGTAATGAAGAAATCAGACAAAGGCCCTGCACTCATGCAGCAAACCTTCCAAAAGGGACCATGGGGGTGGCAGAGGAAGGGGTAAGTAATAAATGAGCAAACAAAAATATGTGCACCTCAATACAGGTGTGATAATCCTACAAGATAAATGAAGCCAAACAAAGGGGACAGGCAGTGATAGGACATGTTACTTTAGACAGGGCCACGAGGGCAGTCTTCTCTAAGGAAGTGATACCTGAGTAGGGACCTGAACGAATCAAAGGAGCGAGACCCAGGTATGGGACTGTAACCGTTTGTTTTAGTCTTCTGCGTTTGACTTCTGACAGCTGAGACAATACATCTTTTGCATGTTTGTGTCCCCAGTCCCTAGCACACAGAGCTTAACAGCACATTATTTAAGGAACACCTGTGCTGTATGTGCCACTGGCTTTCCATAAAAGGTCTCACCTGTGGGGCCAGCCCAGTGGCGCACTGGAGAGTGTGCCACTTGGGAGTGCGGCGGCGCTCCCGCCGAGGGTTCGGATCCCATGTGGAGACCAGTTCCCGCTCACTGGCTGAGCGTGGTGCGGGCGCGACACCGAGGGTTGCGATCCTGTTACCGGTCAGTAAAAAAGACAAAAAGGAAAAAAAAAAAAGGTCTCACCTGTGGAATGTTTCAGCCATCTGCCCCGGATTTTATAGCGCACCTCGGCTTTGGGGTGGGCGCGACACCGAGGGTTGCGATCCTGTTACCGGTCAGTAAAAAAGACAAAAAGGAAAAAAAAAAAAGGTCTCACCTGTGGAATGTTTCAGCCATCTGCCCCGGATTTTATAGCGCACCTCGGCTTTGGGGTTACTATCTGGTATCCTGCAACCAACGAAACCAGTACTTTTTTCTTCTGCTGTAATAACATGCTTTGTGGATGAACCAAAATCACCAAGAACTGAAATAAATAAGTAAATAGTTCATAGATAGATAAATAAATGCAAATTTGAACTGTCTTGCCCCAAAGAAAATTTAAAAATTAGAAACAACATCTGTAGCATGGCCTTTTCTGACAGCTCATCCCAGTCCAGAGGGGAACATGACCTTTTCATCTCACAAGGCAGTCGAGGCAGAGATGCATACACAATTGAGCCCTGAGACCTAAGTTATGGCACCCATTTTCAGAAGTCAGTGCTCGCAGGGGACTTAAGAAAAAAAAACTGCTCCTAAAACACTATTATTCCCATTTTGTCAAGATAAATCCTTTTCAATTCAGTCCCTCATCAAAACTCACTTTCCTTGTGGATCTTCACTCTCTTTGTAGCTCCTTACTTTGTAATAAAATGGTTTCTAGGAATGAACACCGAAAAATAAAGCGGTATATCATTTAAATGATCTGAATACACTAACTCGGTCTCAACTTCGGTTGGTTTAAGTTCCTGACAGATGGAGTCTGCCTGGAAGGGCTCTTTAGTATGTGCAATTATCGAAGCCTTGTGCAGCTGGCCCCTAGGAACTCAGCCCTCCAGTGTGTGTCTTGGAGCCGTCCATGGGTCATAGCTCTGCAAAAACATTTACTCTTCTCAGTTATGACAAACTTACTACTCTTGGGGAATCCAGATTTGTTCTGTAAATAGGGGTGCCCTTACAAAGACGTTTTCCATTACTGGAAGCCATCACCGTTTGAAAGGCAGATGGCCCAAAGTTACTAAGAAAAACCACACATTCCAGATTTTCCATAAGTTCAATATCCAACATTCCTTTCTTTACAGTTTTTTTTTTTTTTTCCCTGCATCTTTAGCCTGGTTTCAATTAAATACATTAAAATCACTCAGTAATTGAGGCAAATAAAACAATTATGTGTGAAAGAAAGATAAAGAATTGCATGAAATAACTGAGTATCAAAGTAGACAACAGATTTTTGGTTATATTGATACTAAGGACATTTAAGTACTTGTAATGAAACTGTCCTGTTAACTTAAAAAAAATATCACATCTCCAGACCATTGTTACAGATGAAAACACTAGGCTAGGCTCACAGAGATTCAAGTAGACTTCCCTAAGTTATACACACGGAAGAATCAAGGCTGGGAGGAGAACTCCTACATTTCTCACACCAAAGCCCACACTCTCACTACTATTCAAAAATGTAACAGAAATTTTGAGAAAGCCCATATAGAACAGGGACAAAATTAAACTCACCTGCAGTGGATACTGTTGCAGGGCCACTCACTATCGCACCAAAGCTGCTGTTGGCAATGCATTGGTAGTAACCCGAAAGGGAGGGGTGAAGAGAAAGAATTGTCAGCGTCCCCTGATGAATCTTAATCTGTTCCATGTTTCTATCCAATTTTTTTCCATTATGCAACCACGAGATATGAGCAGTCACAGGTATAGCTGAACAATGTAGAACTACAGGTCCACCAAGTTTCTGGACGGCAGAGAGTGGCTCAGAAATAAAATAAGGTGCCAAGTCTACGAAGGGCACATCCCCCGTGTGCAAAGTGTGAGAGAGGGGAGATAAGGGAAGAGAGAAAGAAAAGCACATTAAACACATTTCTTCTGAGCCTTCATCACTAAAGGCAATCTCTTCTTTTATTTGTATATGTTACGGTTCTTGATGCTTGTAAAAGTTCTAGCAAAATTTTTATAAGCCCATCACTTGGAAGGAAAAAAGGGCAATAAGTTGGCCTAGGACTTAACAATTAGGGTTGAACAGACAAGAATGTTCATGATGTAAATCAGATACAGTACCAGTTCTACTAATGAGAAACAGCAAACTCCTCTTTCAACAAGGTGATTTGTAAGAAATGGAAGTCACTTCACTGAAAAAGTAAAGATGACTTTCAAAATAAAAATAATTCTCTCCTGTTTTACCAATAGGATTTGACTTATGAGAGCAAGTTATTCTGTAAACAAGACTATGGCTTTTCTTTACTACTCACCTTTACTATAAAATAATGTTCAACTTTTAAGAAAACAGAAATAGAATCTTAGAAAGCCACAACTGAAATACAAAGTCTATCCTTTCTTGGATACAAGGTTTACTTTTTTTTTTTTTGGTGTTTGAAATAGTTTCATTTGTTATGTCTATTCCTCTAGAAACTTGGGGAGAGGGGCACTATTACACTAAGGTGTCAATGGTGTTTGAAATAGTTTTATTTGTTATGTCTATTCCTCTAGAAACTTGGGGAGAGGGGCACTATTACACTAAGGTGTCAATACAGAGCCTCTCCCCCCAGAGGGGTAGGAGACCAGGAATATTAAGGTGTTTGAAATAGTTTCATTTGTTATGTCTATTCCTCTAGAAACTTGGGGAGAGGGGCACTCTTACACTAAGGTGTCAATACAGAGCCTCTCCCCCCAGAGGGGTAGGAGACCAGGAATATTAATCTGGTAGAACAAAATACTTAAAAGAAAATAAATCAATAAATTACTGAATCTACTTTTACAGAACATTTAATCAGAAATGAAGATTAAGAGAAGTGCCTCTCTTGGCTGAAGGCGGGGTGGTTGTTCAGTAAAACATTAACAGAAATAAAACCACTAAATCAACTTTCCCTCACGAAATCTAATATAGTTATATGTACAGTATTCTTAACAGATAATAAATAAATATTACTCAGTGAATAAACATCACTGTATTTGTATATACTTATATATACATCTTTATATATGTCTAAAATAAATGCCTATGGGCCATGTATTAGGCTCGGGGCTTATACGTACGTTTAATAATAAACACATTAAAGCTTTCCAGTAACCAAAAGAGGTAGACAATAAATCAGGCAAGGTCATGAGAGGAAACGGCAGCCCCAGGATGTGAACCAAGCTCTCTTACTCCAAGTTGAATATTGCACCATGCTGATTCTAAAACTTCTCTTTGGTGGTATGTAGTCAGTGTTTCATTCCTGTCAGCATTTCTAAATTCAGAAATTTGTAACATATCCCCTTATCAAAAAAAAAAAGCATGATTGGAAAATATTTATTTTTAACGCAACAAAAGGAATAAATTACAAGAATGAGGATGGGAAGGCTGCTAATACTCAAAGCACTACTAAGAGATCCTTAAATTGATTAATTAGTCAAGGTTTTAAGTCATGTAGCTAGTTGAACAAATCTGAGAAATGTCATTAAAAACTACTATTATAAACAAAGTGTTAAAATCAAGCTTTGCTTTTTGTAGGATTAAGAGGAGGAAAGGCTTCAGACCACACCCCTCCACTCTTCTCTTCTTACCTGAACTCACAGAAGAGCACAGGATCATAAAAGTAACATACAGCAGTGTCTGTAAGTGTCTGAGATCCTACTGGCAAATCCACAACTGTGTATGATTCTGAAGCTGTGGGGAGAAGTCAGAGCTGGAAATGTAGACTTTAGACGTGTGAAAGACTTGGCACTACATGAGCTCTCTCTAAGGAAAATATGTTTAGAGGATAGAGGAGAGGAAGAGAAGGGAGGAGAGACTAGATAAGAGCTTTGAGAATCCAACATTTAGAGACTGAATGAGGAAAAGGAAGTAGTAATGCAGACTAATAAAGGAGAATGTTGTGTCCCAGGAGAAAAATGAGATATTTCTAGAAGCGTGACCGCCTGATGAGAGTGAACACTGATGAGAAGTAGAGTAAGATGAGACACCACGGGAAAGGCACAGAGATCACTGCTGATGCTGACAAGAGAGGTTTTGGGGGGAAAGGACAAAAGTCCTTTCTGGTGGGTTCAGAACAGAATGGGAAGGGGGGAAACTTAGAAAGCAGGCACAGACAACTCCCACTAGGGTTTTGCTATACAAGATGGACGGCACTCAGTGGAAGGTTTCCTTTTTTACGTTTTTTTAATATAAAGATAGTATAGCACATTTAGCAAAACTGAAAAAGTTGCACAAAACCCAGCACTGGCAAGGATGTGGGTAAAAATCACTATCACATATTGTTGACAGAAATATAATCAGTAAGTTTATCTTTATGGAGGCAATTTGGCAATATCTATCAAAAATTGTCCACTCATGCAATAAATATTTATTGAATGTTTATTATATGCTAGGTACTATCCTAGGAGCTGAGGATAGAGTCATTAAAAATATGTAAATAAAAATAAGTAGCACGGACTAAAAGTTATACCTTATGTCCATTCTAGAGAGAGAGATGGGCAATAAACAAGATAAATAAATAAAATCTGTGAAATTAACAACGTCCATGCGATCCTCTAGACATGGTTAATTCCTTCTCCTCTGTGCTGTTGCTAGACTGTGGACATATGTCTACACTGCACTCATTACTCTGTAGTGTTACTTGTCTGGTTGCATAACTATGTCCTGCAAGAATAACACAGCATTCAACTTTGTAAAATTCTGATGCCTCAGAAAGTAGGCACGTCATAAATGTTTTTAAAACGAAAGAAATACCTTAATATAGCACAACTCCCTAAAGTACCTTTAAGAGTAGTATTTAATGAGAACTGCCATCTCATCTGAATTTAGCATATTCTAGCTATATTTTTATTCCTTCATACATTTATTCATTAATATGTATAATCTAAAAAATCACTAAGTGCCTACCATATGCCAGGCATTATGCTAGACCAGGTTAGTGTCTGCAAATTCTGCCCCATGTCCCTGCTTGGCCAGGGCTGGACACAGAACCTATGACCATGCAATACTACAAAATACAAAGACAGTGCTACTTTAGTAACGTTCTAGAAATGAGAATTTTACCTGCATATTCATTTATGCAAAGAAAGATTAGTCCTAACCAGTAATAAAACTGAGTAGTAATACAAAGCAAGGTACCTTAAGCAGGCCTTTTAATAAATCAAATAGTATCTCCCAGGATCTGCTAAAATCTGCACAGATCTTCTTTACCCACATACTCCAAAATCTGAAAGTTGGAAACGCGAGCTTATGTAGGTCATGGATATCAGGCCATGGACTGCCTTTCAAATATTTGCTTACTGACCTCTTTTTAAAAATGGAGGATGTGCTGGCACCACTCATCAGCAGAAGGGTCCAGCTGTGTGAAAACTTTTTTGGTTTATTTGAATTCTCACTTGGTTCAAGGGGAAGAACTGACACACCAGTGGTAAGCAGTCAGCACAAAGTAAACATTCAAATAACTTGTTAACAGGAGACACTTTCCTTGAAAGAATGAGGACAGGGAGGATTGTTTCTTCCTTTTGCCAAATCTTTCTTCAACTATTTATTTATTGAAAAGCAGTGAAACAAATTTCAGAGTCAACTTTAACCCTAGCACATTCAAATTGTTGGGGTTTTTTCCCTACATGACAAGCTTGCTCAGTTGGAGGACTGTGATGATGAGAACATGGAGTTGAATTCTGTTGTTATGTAGGTCAGGTAGCCTGTTGTTTTATTCAACAGCTACCAACAACACTCCAAGTCCAACCTCACCAATCAACATTCCTGACCACACAGAGCGTTAGATATGTGTAAATCAGAATACACCACCCATCAGCACTATTGGAAAGTTGTTAGATATGTGTAAATCAGAATACACCACCCATCAGCACTATTGGAAAGTCATTTAACACTCTCATTTTCAAAAGTACTATCTTTGTCAAAAAAGGAAACTCTTAATGACATTACGTTAGATATGTGTAAATCAGAATACACCACCCATCAGCACTATTGGAAAGTCGTTTAACACTCTCATTTTCAAAAGTACTATCTTTGTCAAAAAAGGAAACTCTTAATGACATTAGTGTTATCGCTACTTGACTAGTAAGTTATTAGAAAACCCCTGCATTCCTCTGGCAAATGAACAGTTTTGCTTGGCCAAGTTTACCACAACTAGACAAGGCTCCTGCCATCTTCTTGCACACGTCAGTGGCCTTACACATGTCATCTTTCTCACCCATAGAAATTAACCTTGTCCAGGGACACAACAGTCCTCGTTTCCTTTACACAGTTGTTTTCCTGTCCCCTCTCACTCTCTCCTCTGATCTGGAGACAGTGACCAGCAGAGGAAAGGTCCATGGTAAAGTACAACAGCCCACGCCACACCGCATGGCACTGTGGCACATCCCTTGCCAGTGGTGGCTTGACCTCTGTTCCAGCATATATAACACACCAACATTCTCAGTGAACAGAAAGATCCTATAAATACTCACTGACAAAAAAAATCTTATATATTCAGCATAGAATACCTGGAAAATACACAAATGTATAAGTAAGCATAACAATTCTACCTCCTACAGATAATGCATCAATGCTTTGATGTACCTCCTAATCCTTTTCATACATGTGTATACTTACATACTTGAAATCATAACATGAGTTTTAAATCCTTTTATCCATTTATTATCTTATGATCATTTTTCCTTATTAAAAATCTTCATAAGCATTGCAAAATTCTTCATAAACATTGTAAAAATTTGTAACAGCTGCAGATAATCTATTGAATGGATGTATTTTAATCTCATTCCCTTTTGGATAGTTAGGCTACTTTTTTTATATACGTGTGTGTGTGTGTGTATGTATGTTTGTGTATTTTTTTTTTTTGCCATTACAGATAATGATGCTATGAATATCCTTGTCCATAAATCTTATTTATTTTGGCGTGTGTGTGTGTGTGTGTGTGTGTGTGTTTTGCCATTACAGATAATGATGCTATGAATATCCTTGTCCATAAATCTTATTTATTTTGGCAGCTGGCCGGCACGGGGATTCAAACCTTTGACTTTGGTGTTATAACACTGGACTCTAACCAGCTGAGCTAACCAGCCAGCCCTGTCCATAAATCTTTAACTACTCTTCTAATTATATCCTTAGGACAGATTTTTAGAAGTGAAATTACTGTGTCAAGGAGTACAAACATTTTTAAGACTCTTAATACATATTGTCAAGTTCTTTTCCAAAAACAGGCCACCAATGTACAACCCTATTCCCAATAACGAGCATCAGCAAATGAAGCTCACTCCCCCTGACCAGCATACGGTTTAGATCCTTACACTGCAGTAAGCAAAGTGAGGATTTAAAACATGACTTTGGGCAATTAATTAAAATACTTAATAGGGCACAAAGCAACTTTCACTGTTAATCCATTAAGGACTTTTCTAACAATATTCTAAACTTACATAAAAGTTACTACAAAAAAGAATGAAAGTCATGGACATTGCAGGACAAAAACACCATTGACACAAATCTCTGCTTTTTACCCAAAATCTATTATAAAGTAGGATAAGGAGTCACTGTTGTTATAGTGGGTGGTTTTAACTTATGACATGTATTTCTCTAAAAACAAATTTGTATACAAAAACTGCTGACACTTTTTGGGAATATTGGCTGGCACTCAAAACAGAAAATTGCTGTTCATTCCAAAGCTGTGTTCTCTCTTCTTCTCTATTGCTTTTCCCATCCATGTAACATACCTATATATCTATTTCCCTGAACTACTAGAAGTAGTAAAATAACTCAAGGGGTTGGATTTTAAACTGGGTTTGATTCCCTAAACCCTAAAACAGAACTGTTAAGGCTTATCTAACTCACTGATCTCAGCAGGAATTAACGTGACAATGAGAAAGTTCTTTTATCTCCTTCATATATTCAGATGAAGTTCATGGCCAGCATAATTCCTTTCTTTTCACTGCAGTTCTGAATGGCTGATTTAAATTTCCAAGGAGATGTTTAGTGGTTATTCTGCTCCCAGGAAAGCACCTGGTAGTACAAGTATCTCTAGGAAAAAAGATTGTAGGGTACCAAAAAAGAAAGAAATATTTTTAAAAAGAGCAACTAAGTGTAGGTCCCATTAAACCTGCAATCACATCCGGCATGAGGGCTATTCCTTGAGTTCTTATGCTGCTAGAGAATAGCTGGTTTTTCCTAAGTTACAGGGCTTTCTTTAAGCCTCTCCCTCACATCTACATAGAAGGCAATCTGTCGTGTATAACAAACTGCACTTTATATGCCACCCAGGCTTAGGAGCACTTCTGTTGGTAAACGGAGGCTAAAGGTACGCTTCACCTCAGAGTAAGAAAGGAAACAGTTTCCTAACGTTTACTTAACTTATCGTTCAGGTTGTGAACTTACTGCTTTTACAACCCCTTTTCAGCATGCTGCCAGAAGAACCCTTTGGGAAATGTCTTTCCTGAATTTCCAGATTTGATTACTTTGTTTTTGAAGCAACGCCTTTGCTTTCGTAAAGATGATCAAGGCTGTCTTTCTGAATTATCTCCCTCACTAGACTCCTATATCATACTTTCGCATAGTTTTCTTTCCAGCTTAGGGAGTAACTGTGATTACTCTGTGAACAAAAACTTGGCTTTGGGATCAGTACAGGTCTTCAAAATGGAAAATTCTTTGTTACAGTCTCCTTTTTAAAGGAATCTTATTCCACATGAAACATGCTGAATTCCTTCTTTAAAAAAAAACAAAAAAAGACTGATCCTTATTTTCAGACAATCTATTTCAAAACATGCTATTTATCAACTGTTGAGGATAAATGAGTTTTCTGTGATAACTAAAAAGAAAAAATTAAAACATGTCTACTTAAAAATTCTTAAGTACAATCAAGATTAATACAGCACAATTTAAGGAAGTCAGATATACACTTTTTTTTTTTTTCCTTTTTTTGTCTTTTTTTTCGTGTCCGGCAACGGATCGCAACCCTCAGTGTCGTGCCCGTAACGGACCGGGACCGGCAACGGGATCGCAACCCTCAGTGTCGCACCCGCACCTCGCTCAGCCAGTGAGCGGGAACCGGTCTACACTTTTTTTTTAACCCACTGAACTACCTTGATCTTAACCACATACAACTTTAAATCTCCTGTCAAAGTGTTCTTTATTCTGAATATTTAAATAATTTAGCTAAGAAGCTAACATCATTTCCTACACAAACTTCTCAAACAACCCTACTTTTTAAAGGAAGTATTCATTCCATCAATTCCTTCAACACACAGGGCATCTACTTTGGGCAAGATCCTGTGAGAGGTACAAAGATGAGGAAGGCATAATAATCCTTGAACTAAAGGAAACCACAGCTCAACTGAAAAAAGAGGGCAGGAACATAACTAACTCCAGAATAAAGAAATACATCATGAGGGCAATGAGACAGTAGAAGCACTGAAAGAGTTCAAAGCTGAGGAATTCATCTGTTATTCACTTTAGGCAAAGATATACTCTTTGGTAAATTGGTAAAATATACCAATTTATATGACCCCACATTTGTTTTTTGTCAGTAGATATGTAGAAAAAGTTGAACTGCATGCTATGTTTGGATGACCTTAAAACATTGTGCTTTGTGTACAGATGCCAAGTGAGAGGGAGCACGGTGAGCATTTCCTGACCTTCTGTCTGTAGTGTGTGTGCAACCATTTCCATGAGTTGCAAAGCACTCTCGGGTTTAGCCTTTCTTTTGCTGCAAGGTGTTTTTCTGTGTTGTAACTTTGTTTTTAAGTGCAGTTTGAATGCCCGATCACTACAAGCCTTGAAAAGACTTCCATTCTGAAAGTTGACTTCCTGGTCTCCACCACCTTCGAAGGACTTCATCACAAGCCCGCCTTCACCAGCTGGTGCCCTCAAGTATTCTCTTCCTCCTTTGACAAGCATAATAAACTCAGTGCATTTTGTTTAAGAACTGTATTGATTTACTTTCAAAATCTCATTTATCACCTCTGCAAATTAGTATAATTTTCCATCTGTGAAAACTTGCTATCTTGGACTGGGATGGAACACACCATGATTTTTTCCCATCAAAATCAATGAACATGCTTTTTTCTTTTTTGTTTTCCACTAAGAGACAGAATTTTTAAGAAATAAAGGTTTTCGGGGATTAAAGTAGTTATGTGAGGGATGGATAGGTGAGCAACAGAAAAAAGCAAGTACGGGTGCTACAGAAAAAAGAGAAGGTTCACTTAACCTCAACTTGGAGAGTTGAAGACTTCTCAGAGGAAACAATAATTAGATGAAACCATATAAATAAGTTTGGGAAGGAGGAAGGGAAGAGGGGTATTCCAAGCAGAAGGAACAGTGTGTCTGTAGAATCAGAGGCAAAGAAACAAGGAGGTATGGGCTGGAGAACAGAGCAAGAACAGGAGGTAACACATAGTGAGAGGTAAGCCTGCACAGGTGAGTAGAAACGAGAGTACACTATAAATCATGTTAGGGTGTTTGGCTTTCATCCTGAGAAGACAGCATTAAAAGCTTTTAAGCAGGCAAGGACAGGATCAGACCTGTGCATTTACGCTGCAATGAGAATGGCTAGAGAGAGGAAAAGAAGTCAGAAAGCTGCTGTGAAAGAGGATGGGGACCTGTACTAGAGAAATATCAGGGGAGAAATTTAAAAGGTTTCTAAAAATTTAAGATATGGACATATTTAAAAGATACAAGAGGTAGGACTGATAGGACATGGATAGCGAGTGATTTGGACTGGAAAAGAATACACCATTTAGACATCATGGAATCTATTTATCTGCCCACTTTTCTTTTTCCCCACTGCTTTGACTAGAAATAAGGAATCACGCCTGCTGTCCAGATTTCTGACTTGGACAAGTCCGTGGATGACGTGCATTTACTAAGACAGTAAACACATGAGAAGCAGCAGGGTCTTTTGCAGTTTGCTGTTGCTGTTTTGAGAGTGGTGGATTGAATGGAGAGTGTATCTGAAGGTGTGGAGATAATAATTTGAGTTGGACGCAAGTGAAACTCTAAGAAAGAGATGTAACAGGCAAGCAGAAAGAAGCCTGAAGTTCTTAAGAGAGATTGGGGTTACAGATGGAGATTTTGAGGTGGGGCAGCAGCAGACAGACAGAACTATTGTCCCGAATGGAGGAGGAGACCTCAGGCTGAATCCTAAAAAATACCACATGTGAAAGGGTAGGAACTCCTCATTTGAGATAACCCACACTACCATACAACTAATGAAAAATTTAAAAAACAAAAAAAGAAAATGATATTCCAGGGATAGAATCAAACACTGTTTAAAAATGAGTTTCAAAATGTCATTAAATTTTATACCGATATACTTTTCAAAGGTACTACAGTCCAGATTAATCATACACATTCCTTAACTGTTGACTCCGTGATTACTAAAGGCTTTGATCAATGACAGTCTTCATGCTGTCCACATGGGGTCTCCCAAAATGAGGGTAGCAGCTGGCATACATCCTTCAGTGATTTTGCAGGAGGGCAGGAGGAGAGCGAGGAACAGAGAGGCAAAGAAAGTGTTATCCTAAGTCCAGTCACCACAAATATACCATCTAATAGTGGTTAATTCCTGGGGGTTATGGGGGTGCTTTTAGAAACTAAAGAATCCCTTAAAACAGTCATGTGCAATTGACACTGATGTATTTTCTGACCTTCCACATAGCTCTGAGTCAGTAGGAAGAACACATAAATCTTAAAAAAGTAGAGCTGCAGGATAGCAAATGCCTAGGTCCACTGCCAATAATTTGGAGTACTCTCTTCTTGCCAGAACGAAGCCCTCTCAGTTTGGAATGCAGCTCTCCACAGTACCCATTTTATAAGCACTTATTAATGATCATGCAATCATTCAGATCAACTTTTTAAAAAAATGTTGTCACCTACAGACTTCACAACCCTTCCCCCACTTCTCCCGAGTCTCAATCGAGTCAGCCAAGCATACAAATGATCCTACTGCCTGCAAAAGCATTTCCTTTCACTGTGGACAGCCAACAGTAGAGGAAGAAAATGGAAGTGACTTGGAGTTATGGCACCAAAAAGGGCCAAATGAGCAAAGAAATAATCAACTCCACATGAGCCACTTCAGCTCCAACACAATGGAAAGGGCCTAGGACTAACCCCAGGAAAGGTCACTGAGATCAAGGGTCAGAAGCAGAAAAAGGCAACAGTGAGGGGCTGCCAGCTGCAATAGGCATCAATGTGGTCCTAATTACACACCAAAAAGAGAGGGGTCTGAGTGCTGAGTTAGGTTCTATTCACAATATCTGTGTGTTAAAAAAAAAAAAAAGGTTAAGTGTTCCTATTCCACTCTCTTTCTACAAGACTATTTCTTCCTGCCTCTAGAACACAGGAAACCAAGAATTGTGGAGATAATTCTGGCATCCACAGTGATGTACAAGAGCATTATAAATATTTAAAAGCATAGCTGCATACAAATGGTGAAATTCTAAAAAGCAATTTGAGAGAAATTACTAAAAAGACAAAATACAGCAAATTTCCAGGGGATCACCCTGCAAGTACCATGGAGTCAACACATGCCACAAATCCAATACTTGGTAGATTTTCAAGTTTGTTGTTGTAATTGGCTTCATGGGAAAAAGTAAAAGAGTTATGGTAACCACAAAACATTTTAAAAGCAAAATATTTTAAGTTTGCTAAGAACTAACTAAACTGGAATGAACCATTACTGTAAAGATACAGACAGACATTAGGCTAACCCTCTTTGATGGAGGATCAAGAGAAATATGGAAACATTTGAAAAACAGCTCTGCGTAAGTGTTAGGTTATATGATATAGTTGTCCATAAGCCCCATGCTTTGCTTAGATCTTACGAAACGATGACACTTACACCAATGTAAGTACAGGATTTTCCCTGGCAGTTACAAAATATCATGGGTTTTAGCTTAGATTTAGATTTCATTTAAATAACAAGTGGGGATGGGAAAACCTCAAGGAGAAACTCATTACCATGAAGTATATTTTAATTTTACAGTCAAGCATTTAGGAAAAAGCAAACAAGAAAAAATTAGAAATCTTAGAAAAGTATCTTTGCTGCAAATGACTTTAATTAATGCTAGATGAACACTGGATTTGTTACAAATGACTTTAATTATGTTACCTGTTAAGTTAGGAGTCCCCTAGAGACCTGGCACATATTGATACTAGTTTCCAGGTACCTTATTCCATCTTTAAAATTGGCTATAATTGGGCCGACCCTGTGGCTCACTCGGGAGAGTGTGGCACTGGAAGCACAGCGGCGCTCCCGCCACGGGTTTGGATCCTATATAGGGATGGCCAGTGCGCTCACTGGCTGAGCGTGGTGCAGGCGACACCTAGCCAAGGGTTGCAATCCCCTTACCGGTCACAAAAAAAAAAAAAAAAAAAAAAAAAAAATTGGCTATAATTGAAGAAGTCTAGATTTCTTATGAGCCCCTCATTTGTTCAAACTGGTGATGGGAATCAGGTCAGATACAGCTTCATAAAAGCTGTCATTCTACCATGGAAGAGTGGCTGTGCATTGACAATGGGACTCTTCAAGCACATGCAGAAGCTGACAAACAAGTCAATCACAGATTACTATGCAGTCAGTACATAACTGGCAAAGCCTGAATGAAAGTCTAAATGTGAGTAAAAACACACGTTGGCCTGTACCAAGGAAAGCTGCACCCCAGAAAACCTTAAGTCAGTGATAGGCAGTTAAAACCAAAGTAACAATTAGGATACAATGCCCTGAAAAACTAAAAAATAGATAAACAAATCAATTAAGATCATGATATCTTTGCAAACATAGCACAATACAGCATGAAGTTTTAGTCCAATTGGAAGAGCCCAACAAGTAGTCTTTGACATTAGGTCCAGCCTGTCCACCAGAAATGAAGCTAAGTTAGCAGGAGGTTGAACATGTAAGAAGCAGCAGTGGCTGCAGTGTAACATTATACTGGGCTACAGTAAACAAGATGGTCAAAAGAATCAATTCAAGGACACAGGTACAAAAGATATACATCATACATATATAAATACACACACATTCTACTGGAAAAAACCACTACAGCAGAGAGACCCAACCTGGATGACAGATAAACTTGTTCCAATAATGCTTCTCTGTGCAAAAATTTTCTGAAAACCCTTTGTTAATTATTTTCAGTGTCAATGTATAAATCAGGCATAAAAATCATTTTCATTATGATTATATCTGATTTCTATTGCCACTTAGTCTTAACCCCAATATTATAACCCAATTTATTAATGGTTATTTCCAATAAAAAAAAATCAAGAACACCAAAATTTTTTTTAAAAAAAAGTTCAATAGCTAGTAAAGATAATTCCAAAAGAGTTCGAATTTCTTGTTACAATAACAGTAATGTGAGATTAAATATACATTTCCCAAGCTAACTGACTTCTTTAAAGACACAATTCTCATATATGTAAGTTCTGGTATATTTCTTAAATTTTTTGTGTTATATAGTATATATATATTTCATGGTTATACAACAATACAGACAATCCCTGACTTAACAATGGTTCGACTTTATGATGGTGCAAAACCATTCTGTTTTTTACTTTCAGTATACTATCCAATAAATCACATGAGATATTCAAGACTTTATTTTAAAATAGGCTTTGTGTTAGATGATTTTGCCCAACAGTAGACTAATGTAAGTGTTCTTACCATGTTTAAGTTAGGCTAGGCTAAGCCATGATGTTCAGTGGTAGGTTAGGTGTATTACATGCATTTTCAACTTATGATATTTTCAATTTATAATGAGTCTATCAAGACATAACCCCATTGTAAGTCGAAGAGCATCTGCAGTCATACCAGACTGACTCTTCTTTGAAGGACTTGTCATCACTGGCTTCTATGCGCAACAAGAGGGTGTTTTGTTTTCTTGTTTTCAGTGAGTTTTTTAAACTTACAACTTTATTCTTTATACATTATCATGTGACTAAATTAGATCTGAGAATTATGAGAATGCTATAGGTTGGATCCTTAATTTTCTACAATCTCTTCATTCAACACATTTTCTAAGAACATTGTGAATGGGGCTAGAATCTGTAGCCTAAAACCACAAAGAAAGTTTTTCATTCCTATATACAACAAAAACCATATTGAGTACCTATATTCAAGGTAGTTGAGTGGGGGAGACGGGTGGGAGGGGCCATATAAAGTAGAATACAAGAGACCTTGACCTTATTTCCTAAAATGCTAAATCTTTAATTCTTATATTATATAAGCAATATAATTAAAACCTTATTCTGTTTTTAAAAGTTTCAAAAAGTGATAGGATCCCTAACTTTTTTAAATAACATATTTAAAACAAAATTATTAGTTGGTGGTATAAACTGATATATTTCCTTTTCCTAGAGAATGTTAGTCAGACAGAGCATTTACTAACTTAATACGGTTTAGGTTCTGTTTGTAGGGTGAAAAAAACTCCTAATTCTTTTCTCCAGCTTTAGAACAAGATGATAAGCATCTTACAATTGCTGTGTTTAAATCAAAAAAAATTTTTTTAAAAACAGCTAAAACAAAAAAAGAAACATACAACAATCTCAATAATTCATTGAACTTTCAAAAGGAGAGAATGGAACTGAGACCACCACAGTTGGGAAAGGGGTAAGGGAGGAACTGGCAAAGGGCCACAAAAAATGATTACGTTGTGTAATGATAAATGTAGTAATAGAAATAAAAATTTAAAACAAAAAACAGTTAAGAGCTTATAGATACCTCTTACTCTACAGTTTTGCCTCATCTTTGGCAGACTCCAAAAATGATTACACTAATGAAAGAAGAAAGGGAGGGGGGACAGCAAAAGTATCCAAAATCAACAAAATTTCATCTCTAAAAATTAAGTTCAGCATTTCAGTGTGCAAGCAAAAGAATGTTTGTGGACTGGCCGGTTAGCTCAGCCAGTTAGAGCACAGCCTTGTAACACCAAGGTCAAGGGTTCAGATCCCTGTACCGCCAGCCGCCAAAAAAGACCCAAAAAAAAGTAGTAAAGGGAGCTGGCCAGTTAGCTCAGTTGGTTAGAGTCTGGTGTTGTAACACCAAGGTCAAGGGTTCAGAACCCCATACTGGCCAGCTGCCAAAAAAGAAAAAAAACGTGTTTGTGTTCACTAAAAAAACCCTAAGTTCAAAAGAAAAAAAAGTAGGAGAAATGAAGTTCACAGTTTCATTCTAAGCACTAAGAGAGGTGGTCCCAAGTTAAAAAATTGGAGAAATTTCCCTAGCAAACTTTCCTGCTTTGTGAAAGCAACATCCATCATTTTACAGTCAAACCACCAGCAACGTAATTCATAGAATTCTGGAAACACTGTCAGAAACATGCATACAATGGAAAAGACATAGCTTCTAATGAAGATTTAGTATTTATCTTGAAAAAAAGAATTATTACTTATGAACATTACCAATATGAAAACTACCTAGTTACCAAGCTTTCCAAGAACTTCCATTTGAAACATTTCCTACTCCACATAATCATCTCTTTCTCTTCCTAGCTTCCCTGCCAACCCAAGTAAGTACCTTAAGAGTACAGGCCCAGATGGCAGGTGTGGGTTGTTCCACCCATCAGATATTATTTTTTTATTTTGAATTACATTCTTTGCTTGAATAACCTTGGGGTGCAAATAAAACATACTACTAATTAAAATAATCAACAGCAGTACTAATAAAACATCTACAAAGTAGCTTTTATATAGAGAGAGTCTTTCTAGGTGCTTACCTCCTAACCTCAGTAAGTGCAAAGAACAATGAACGTGTCCTTAAAACTAAGTGAGGTGTTTCCATTTCTGCTGGAAAAGGATAAGAAGTTAATCTAAGTCCGTGGCCACACAGAGAACCCTGTTGATACTGAGGCATCATAAATACTAGGGCATAAATCTTACAGATGAAGAAATATCTAACAGGAGAAAGAGCAAAGCCACATCCCAAAATAGATAATTGTATGTTGATAATTTCCTAAATTTAAACTATGGCAATGGTTCCCAGACTTTGGGATTTCAATAAACAGAAAATTTATAAACAAAACACCTGTATGTCCTATGTAAGACAGCCAAACATATGCCAAGCAAGAGCACCAAAAAAAAAAAAAAAAGAAATTAAGAACTGCCATCTACTCTCATTGTTTCATTAGAACAAAACAAAAAGGTAAGCAAGAAATAATTTCAGAACGAATTTAGCTCCAGGAAGCAATCACTACATGTCTTTTGGTTGGTGGTTTCTCATTTTATTCCAGACAAGTATAAAACCTTCATTAAAAATCATGCTGGTTTGAAGATCAATGTTAAGAAACAACTAATCTAGAGACTTATGTTTTCACTTTCTTAAATCAGAAGGATTATGTTATAATAGCACAATACTACACATTTGGTTATAAAATAGGCTAAGTCACGTGTCCCCTAATGGGGCATTCTGTAGTTTTTCATCCTAAATGTCAGCCAATATAATCGTCCTAAAGCAGCATTATCACTCTTCTTAGTAGTGACAGGTTTCTGCCACTCAAAAAAACCCAACCTGTCTCAGAGCTCCATCCCTAATCTTCATGATTAACTTTCTCCTCCAAAACAGGCCAGACTTTGAGACCTTGCTGGGAGGCTGTTGTCTCAGAGGCAGGAAATTTATCATATGCAGCCCTACATTCACCTCAAATAAATCCCCACTACCCCTTTGCTCTCTCTGCACACTGTTCTAAAACCTCATTTTAAAACTGCTTTCCTTCCTCGATAATAGCCTTCATTTTCATGTTAATCTGATTTCCCTTGTGTAAAAATTGCAGCCAAGGAGGAGTCAAGACAGAAAAGTACAGAATTTTACTCACTATACTGTAAAAGAAGAACTAGGCTAGATTACTAACAGGTCATCAATGAGTTACATTAGAATGTAATAATTTATATTAAAGTTTAAAATTTACATTTTTTTACATAAATGTAAAACACTCCTTTGGGGGCAGGGGATGTATGAGAAATCCCCGTACATTCCACTCAATTTTGCTGTGAACCTAAAACAGCTCTAAAAAATAAAGTTTAAAAAAATAATTTTCGGAGGACCTAAATTAACCATGAGTTTAGCGGTTCCACAAAGGAAGGAACTGTGTCTGTTTTGCTCATCACAGTAAATCCAGCACCTGGGAACAGTCTTACACAAAACATGCACATAATAAATTTTGATAAATGAATAAACTTACACTGTAAGAAACCCAGCAATGGTTTCAGGGAATTATGAAGTTACTTAACAAACTATTGATTTATTACACTCAAAAACATTCTGGTAAACCAACAGAGAACTGATAAGAATGGTCTAACATTATTAAACAGCTGTTTAAGAGAATCAGCATTGATCAGCTTTACAATGTGTTCAGTCAACTTACTTGGTCACCTATGGAAGTCAACATCCATATTTACTTATTTTTCATTATGCTAATTTTTAAGAATCAATAGCCAGTGGTTATCTGATACATAATAGACGGGTACTGAAGTCAAAGTAACTAACAAAGAAGACGACACAGTATTACAGAAAAACCATAGGCAAAAGTGAAAATAGTTTAAACAAAACATGTTGTTATCATAAAGTCCCTTTAAACCTAAAAAGATACTACAAACAACATGAGAAGCACTATTACTTTGTTCACAAATAGAAATGACTCAGTAGTTTGCAAAATATTCATCATGATCTTAAAAGCTCTAAAGACTATATTACCAACAGCGGGTAAATGGAAATCTCTACATTTAGGATTGCTCTAAAGATCTGTAGCCAAAACAAATAGAATACTCTCTTCATACGTTTATGACAGAGGTCAGAATTACAAGCTAAAATATCAGGTTTTTATTGTAAATAGTCATATTTCCAGCAACATGATACGAATTTCTGGATAGCCAAAATCATGTAATAGCAAGCTACATTCAAACAAAATTCTACCACATAATGCTAGTATTAAATAGGAAGATAACTCTCTAAGAGGAATTTTAAATATACTTTCAGAGTATTAGACAAATTAACCAGGTCAAACCACAAACAGTTTTATAAATCTTCTTAAAACCATCAAGTTAATGTCCCACCTCTCGCCAACACTTTTTTTTTTTTTTTAAATCTTGAGTTTGGTAAGCAAATATCTAAGGAAAATCAAGTACGTTTTTTAAGCAATCTGCCAGAATGCTAATTTAATTTATACATGTGAGGTGAATTGGTCATTCCCTGTCAATATCAGGCAATATCAATTTGCTGATTTATTTACATAAATAAATTCATCTTCTTAATAGTGATGAAACTAGCATTTAAAAATATTGTACAAGTAGGGCCGGCCCGGTGGCGCACTGGATAGTGCGCCGCTTGGGAAGCGCGGCGGCGC
>NW_007729126.1:199862-201256 GCF_000696425.1 Galeopterus variegatus
GTGTGGAAATATACATATATTTAGGCATTTTACTAAACATCTGTTTTATGAGATTAATTATTCCAAAGAATAACAATACCTACCAATTATTAAGTTTACGGGTCAAAGATTTTACATATATTATTACCAATCCTCAAAGGTATTATTTCCATTTTACAAATGAGGAAACTGACATGTAGCAAGCTCAGATAGCCTCCCCAAGGATACACAGCTAATAAATGATGAGGACAAGATTTAAACCCAGAACAAACCCAAGCCTAAGCTCTCTGCAATCTACGCACAGCTTCCTAAATAAAAGAAAACCCTTGAGTCCGTGTCTGCTCTTATGTCCAGTTACCTCAGCGTGAACCCATAGCAACTTCTTATTCTGGAGGGATTCTCAAACCTACCAGGCTTTAGTTCTTTTTCTCTATTCTAATCTGCAGATGGATTTTTGGAGGTACGGAATTCGCTGGAAAAAACTTCACTGTGCTTCTGCACTGCTCAAGGATTATTGCAATAATTTGAACCAGCATACTCTGGATCATCAGCCAAAGACATGCCATAAGATTTCAGTGTCCAATTTGCATTTCAATCTTTGGATCATATCGATGACATATGAAGGGTAAATGATGTTCAAAGAAAATTTGTAACAGATAAAAAGAAGTGGAAGATGTGAGTTATCTTCCAGCTGGTGGAACATTTGTGTGTCAAACTCAAAAAGCACATGACATAGCAGACTGCCTCATACAACATTAGGAACACATGTACTGCACAGATCCCATATCAATACGGTTCATCAACAATAAGAAAATATTAATACATAATAAAAATTTTTCATTGAATGAGTTTTTAATTTCTTGGTATTATAAATTGGGGTGCACTTTTAAAGTGGTTCACAAAATAAAGAATTGGTGGTTAAAAATAAGTTCACTGCTAAAAAATAAATAATGGTAACCATGCTTAAAATCAAAAGAATCAAATCAAACAGACAAGTGAAATATAAAATAAGCAAAAATATCTTTCAACCATTAAATTCAACACTGGCAATCTAAAAACTAAAAAAGTAGTATTTTAAATTTTTGAATTGTATTGGTTTTGTGCTTTTGTTAGTATTTGTAGATTTGTTTTACTTTTATAAGAAATTTGCATCTAGTTCATTTTATGCATAATTCAATGAGATTAATAATAAAACTATTTAACTGACATTAGGATTTTATAAAACCTTTTCCTTTTAAATTAAAAAGTCATGGGCCGGCCCGGTGGCACACTGCTACAGTGCGCCGCTTGGGAGCGCGACAGCACTCCCGCCGAGGGTTCGGATCCCACATACAGACCGGTTCCCGCTCACTGGCTGAGCACGGCGCGGCCGGTCTCAAAAAAAAAAAGGACAAAAAAAAAAAAAAGAACTGTAG
>NW_007729126.1:201283-216977 GCF_000696425.1 Galeopterus variegatus
CGACACTGAGGGTTGCGATCCGTTGCCGGACACGAAGAAAGACAAAAAAAAAAAAAAAAAGGAAAAAATTAATTAATTAATTAATTAAAAAGTCACATATTATTCAAGTTTGAGTGCTAACCCCTTTTTAGCAAAATACAGGACATTATTGGTTAACACATTATGTTCACTAAAACGACATTACCACTAATGAAACACACAGCTATTTCCTTGATTACATACATCTTCACAAAGCTGAGAATGGTGTTGGGGTGGCAGGACAAGAACTGTAGTTTCGGGCCGAGCCCGTGGTGCACTCGGGAGAGTGTGGCGCTGGGAGGGCAGCAGCGTTCCCGCCGCGGGTTCGGATCCTATATAGGGATGACCAGTGCGCTCACAGCGCTCACTGGCTGAGCACGGCGCGGCCGGTCTCAAAAAAAAAAAGGACAAAAAAAAAAAAAGAACTGTACTTTCAAATACAAGATTCACATCCGCCAAAATCAAAAAAGTTTAAAAAATCTTGTAAATGTTACCCAGCACCGTAGCCACCAAGACCACAACCCTAAGCTTTATCCTCTATTTCATAGGCCCCAGATGAAATATCTTAGATGTTTGAATTTGTCAAGCTGTGGCACAATGTTCTCTCCTGCTTCCCTGCAAATCTGGATACCAGTGATAAAAATTCAATAATTATGCCAATCCGTGGAGTGAAAGGATGGGATTCTCACACTTACCTAAAAAATATTTAAAAAAAAAAAAATTAAGAAAGCATCTCCTTCCTGAAGCATTTCATTATTATGGTCACTGCTGCAGACAGACAGAAACTACAGGATAAAGAGGCAATGACCAGGTGAAAGGAGAGGACCAGAGCCCACCACTTGCCAAGTTCCTATTCGACAACTCCTTCTGATTCCAGGTTTTTGGATCCCCCTCCATTATTAAATCCAATCTTCTACAGTCACTTGAGGGTGACATACTTACCCTGGCCAGCTAGAAACAAAATGGGGGAGTGGCTGAGGGGGGCTGACAGTGTGCATGACTGGTCTATCTCCAGTCCAATACTTGCATCCGATGACTCCACTTTTACTCTGTTGCTTTCTCTTGAAACGCTGTGGGGATGGCACTTTTCTGGTGGTGATTAATGCTACCAGTCCCAGTTAAGTATTTATCTGCTCTAACATATGTAAGCCCAAAAGAAACACAGGAAATTTGAAAGAACAGTGATAACAATCACACTCATTATTTAGGTGTACACAATATATAAAAATTCTAGAAAGCACTGGGATTTTCCAAAGATGACAACACTCATACTTTTTGGAGGAGAATCATTATTAATAGAAAAGTTAGCAAAGGATTCCAATAACAGTTATCCCTTGCTTATAAGAACATGTCAGTTAGGCTAGGTATGAAGTACATCTCTTGTAAAATAAATTTTATTTTCCTAGTATTAAATTGAAGTGTGTACGCATTGAGTTTGGGAAGAGAGAGTAACAGAATTGAAAATCTGGGGCAAGAAAGTCAAGATAGTGTTCACGTTGTTTGGGGATACAGGAATTTATCCAAAATTTCACCATCAGATATTATAGCACTCACCTACCTGCTGTCTTTGCTAGGAGCCACACCCTGACCAACTCAAGAACAATACTATACAATCAATTCTAGTTTATTCTCACATTTATAGCTCCCCAAATTTTAATCCCTACTCATTTTATTTTTTCAACAGTCTCTAATTAAGCTACACCACAATAATATCATATTTTGTCAATAAACACCCCATCTCAAACATAATAATAAGAGTAGCCACAGCAACTGCTCATATCCAATAAACGCCTAGCAAGTGCCAGTCACTAAGACAAGGCACTCTGTCTGTGAAGACTAAATGTGATGATCCAACTGCCCTATGAACCACCATTCCCCTTACAGAGACGAGGAAACTAAAGCAGAGAGGCTATGCCGCTAGAATGCTCGTAAGGTGGGGTCTGGCTTTAACCCAGTCACTCTGGCCCGAGTCTACCCTAGCCTAAACCACTATCTGAAAATTCCTAGGTTAAAGCCTCCATTTACATAAAACGAATTCATTCTCAATTCAATCATTTCGTTAATCTAGAAATTCCATATGCTAAATTTACTTAAAATAAGTGTGGAGATGTCTTCCAGTCCTATATCTATTTCTACTAAACAGCACGTGGATGATAAAAAACAAGATATGGTCTTCTTTAGTTGGACTCAGCACTATATGTAGACTAATGATTTAATGTGTTGCCAAGAACATCTGGCACATTCCAGCCACACACTGTATCAATCTGTTGATAATGAGAATGAGATAAGGAACAAATAATTTAGCAAAGAGGTCAGCAGCAACACACTCATTGGCTGGATAGGCTATTACAATTGTCCAAATCATTTTCTCATAGCTAGAAAGCAAGGGGTAGAAAATACCTTAAATTAAAGCCAAAGACTTCCAAATAATTCAATTTCACCTAAAATAAAGAGGGAAACTTCCTATGGGTTAAAAATTCTACTATACTAAAAAATACATAACATCAAACAAATCCATAAGAAATCCATAACATCAAACAAATCCATAAGAAAGATGTTAAGATACCAAGCAGGATCTCTAAAACTTCAAGAGTTTAATCATTTAAGGGCCGAGCCCATGGCGCACTCGAAATCCATAACATCAAACAAATCCATAAGAAAGATGTTAAGATATCAAGCAGGATCTCTAAAACTTCAAGAGTTTAATCATTTAAGGGCCGAGCCCATGGCGCACTCGGGAGGGTGCGGCGCTGGGAGCGCAGCAGCACTCCTGCCGCAGGTTCGGATCCTATATAGGGATGACTGGTGTGCTCACAGTGCTCACTGGCTGAGCGCGGTGCGGCCGGTCTCAAAAAGGACAAAAAAAAAAAAAAGAGAGAGTTTAATCATTTAAAAGTCAAGTTAACCTGAAGACCTTAAAAATATTACATATTTTTAAGCCATTTAATTACAACCTAAAAAATAACTTAGAAATTAATGCACATTACTCACTACAGATAAAACATTACAGACTTGGTTTATATTTGGCAATTAGAGATCTGAACAAGTATTCATTCTTGTTCAGTTTTTCTCTTCTCATATTAAAAAAATAATAATAAAACTTACAGACAAGCCTCATCAATCATTAGGAGGGCCTGGTTCTGATATTATATGAGCTCTGTCAGCCTTAATCAAATTGCTTGCCAGATCCTAGATAAGTAATGACTTGCTTAGGTTAAGCAAGGCCAGAGTTTTCCTTCTGCAGTATATACATCTCCAGAGTGAAAATAAACAGCCTCACACCTCTCACTGGAGCTGCGCTCTGTTGCTATTAAAACTCAGTTGACTCCAGCAAAGGAGGAGGGGCAAATTTTGGCTTTAAGATTATCTATTTTTCTTTCCCTCCTTCTCAATCTGGTCATAAAAATCATTTTGAAACTAGTACATTAAACAGCTAATAACTGTTTTTAATCTACATCAAAATAACACAAATTAGCTTTCATTAAATGCTTTGGCACTAACATTTGTTCATTTGTTTTAGCCAATATTACACAGTGACATAAAACAAAACAGATATAGCTCACAATTGACGAACGCAATACTAAAGGAATCACTTAAAACTGCAAAGCTTAAATTTATATTCTAACATATCCAAAAAATAAAAAACAAATTTTGCTTCAACGTCATCCATCACAATTGAAACTGTTAAAAGAAAGAGCATATCAATTTAGATATTATATTCATTCCACGACCCAAGACACAAATGTACAATGAGCTTTATTTCCAAAACGTCCCCTTTGCTAACATTTCCTCGCTTTACATATAATTGGAAAGGGCTTTTAAACTTCATATTCAGCTAGGATATACTGATTTCTAAGTACCCAAGTATTCTGCCCATTCTAAAGAAAGGTGTTAGAAAGCAAAGATCCTGGTGGCCAGGAAAAAAAATGAAATGACTTCTTCAGAAAAAAGAGTTTAAAAATACAAGACACCAGGGACTCAATTTTATCTCAGGCAAAATTCACTTCAATATTGTCCATTAGGTCAACAGAATATAGAATTCAGAGTTTGTGGTTTAGAAACGTCAAAGAAAAAAAAAGCCATGAACCTTAGATTTTAACTATTTTAATCTATTCCTAAACACATACAAATGTGCAATTATAACCTAAAATAAGCTTAAAGACTAAAGTTTCAAATAAGACCCTTTTCCAACATTTGACAGAGAGACTTTAAAGGACAACTACCTTTGAACTAGATTAAAACTTTTATATCTGTACCAATGCTCAGTCCTTTATGGCCTTCATTTCCACTCTCACGAAAATTTCATATATTTTACATATAAAATTTGACATATCTCATACATATTTTGTAAGTAGCAAAAAAGAAAAAAACGTAAAATACTCAGCAAAGTACAAGAGGCTCTAAAAGTTATTTAAGAAATGATCGCCATCAGAAACAGAGGGAAGAAGAAAATTATCCTGTACATGGAATAAAAAGAACCACAAAACAAAATTGTAATTGTTGAAATAGTAACTCCTCAGCAGGGGCTGAGGGCAAGAGTGTTGTGGCTCCTCCTACGCCTGTCTGTACAAGCAATGCCCAGACTAGGTCAGGACTCTCCTCTCCCAGTTCCCTGGAGGCACCATTCTTATAAGTCCACAGGGCACCCAAACAGACAAGGGCCTGGCTCTGCAAAAGCAATACTTCACTCTTTTGTCACCGCATTATTTACTGTTAAATTACCCAAGTACACATGCAGCAGACATTCACCATAGGTGAATCAGACACAAAGGACGCTAGTATTTCTCAGTGAATTAGAAAGAAACTTTACAAGTAAATGGGGACTTTGTTTGCCTACTAAATGTCAAAGTTTTTTTCCAGAAAACTCACATTTACACATGATCAAAAAAAAAAAAAAAATCCTTAATTGAACAAACTCAAAACTCAGTTTCTCGTTCTTGGTTGTTGAAGGCCTGTAGCATTCAAGATGTGGTGCCTGTTGATTGGATTCCATGGCCAGCTGACATCTATAATCACAACTAATTAAGTATCCTGTAAAAATCTACAGCTAGCTAAGAAAACATGAATCTCACTGAGTGTTGCAGTTTCTGCTCTATGGGCTAATCAAGTCCTTAACTTTTTACTACAGATAGGTAGTAATAATCTACCTAGTTGGGGAGAGAAATCCCAAAATAACAAGTAAAACATTGACAGTGGTTGTTTAAAACAATTTTTACCATTATTTTCAAGTGGGGTGGGATACATTAGCCTGGACTTATTACCAAGGTTCACATTTAGAAACCCACGTTGGGAGTTAGCTACAAGACTCCTATTAACATTAGTAATATGCATGTAGTCAAATCCCTGAGCTAAAATTTATCTTATGCGGCAAAACACTGATATCAAATATCTGCACAAGCTGTACGGTATAATTAAAAACCCCACCATGGCTGCTGTCATAGTAACAAATGCGAAATTATTGCAAGACCTAACCACTATGACAATAGCTCCTTTAAAACGCATCCTCAAACACAAAAGAAGTAATATATAATGACAACTGTGTTTGCTAGCCTAATAGGAGACCACATTTAACAACCAGTCTTATAATGACTCCAAATTGGTTTAGTTAGCTTTGAGATTAAAAAAAAAAAGCTCTAAAATGTGTGATGAAAAGTTTACGAAGACCTATATAGTCAAAACATGACGACTGCAAGAGAGAAATCCAACTAAAACACATAATCATTTAAAACAAGAAAATAGAGCTTGGAATTAGAAACTCAGGCTAGAAGTCTGATCTATTTTTGTTTTAACCTCAAAAAGGACTCGTATTATAAAAAGAAAGCATGCCTAAATTTCAATAAATAGGAATCAAACTACTGATTTAGAGATCAGAACAAGTTATGATTTGAAAATATGTTAAGTGGAGGTAAAGCATATATTTAGAATTAGGTTTAAAATATACTTTAACCCACCAGAACCAACTTCAGTAGATCATCAGTTTAATTCTCCTTACTATAGAACAAAACTTGCCATTTCATTTTGGATGAACATCCAAGATTTAATAGAAGAAACAATCAAATGACTTCATTTAGAAAGGTGATCACAAAGTAAGATGCACCCTGCACCCACAAGATAAATCATGGGTACAACACAGTAGTAAGATTTCATTCAGTGTGGTTCTACTCAGGAGTTTAAAAAGCTATTAAGAACTATAAAAATACCTCCTCAGGATTTAGTAGTCCTAAGGTCAGTGGAACTATTGCTCAGATGCTAGACCACCAAGCTGAAATCCTGGTACACAAGTTGTCATCAAATCATGGTTACATCTAAAAATCAAATTTCATATGGCATGACAAAGGAAGAAGGAAACACTGAATTGAATCCAACAGCATTGACTGGCAATCCAAAGTTCTTTTATCGGTGTTTTATACAGAGGGATAAATAGCACTTTTCCTGCAAAAGTGTACTGTCACATACATTATCACAGATATTCACCCTCACGTGATCATTTTATAAGCCAATCATCAAATATTTTCAATATATTGCAAGCTGTGTAATATCAAGCCAAATAATGAGGTCTAAACCCATTCTATAAATGAGGATTCCTCATACCCACTATCACACTCACAGTCAACAGCGTGAGAGAACAGTCTGAATTACTAAAATAGAAGTGCGTGATAAGCAGTTCGTCCCTTTCAGCTGAAACTGTGTTCACTCCCTAAGTCCTATTGCCTGCTATTCACTGTGTTGTTATTTTGTTATGCACACGCCCTAAGGACAAAACCATGGAAAGAAGCCAAAATAAATGGGCAAGAAAAATGTCTTATCCCTAGCTTGTGATGTTGTGTGGTATATTCAAAATATTTGGCAAGCATTTTCTTTTTATTGGAATAAAAGAGGCTGCCAAGTTCTGATGTCACTATAGTAATTTCATGGCCTGATAAAAGTACTTTTTTACCCATTAAACATTTGTCTCCCTTGCCAATTTTACCTCCAACCAGGCAGTGTGTATGATTACTCACTGAAAAGATATCAAATTATAGTAAAATAGAGAATACTAATTACTTTTATTCTGATACCATATAAAGCCAGTAACTGTCGATAATTTCACTGGCAAGAGAGAGAAACCAGAATGTACTTTTTAGGACCTATATTCCCAGGAGAACCTCTGTAATACTTAATACTTAAAACACAGACAAACATGACATCAACTCTCTAGGCACCAAATGATGCTGTGCAGAACAAAAATACATATTTTAAATATACTAAAATGTTAAAATATTCAAAGTATTTGGCAAGCATTCCAGTAATAATGTGATAATTGATGTCCTAGTATCTTCAACATTTAACTTTTTTTTCTTTGTCTAAAGCTTTCTTTAATATTCATTATTTGAAGCTGTGGTGTCTCTCCCTGAACTTAACAGTCACTGATTTCACTGGATTTTTAAATGCAAAATTATGTGTTGAAATCATCCGCGGATCTAGAGAAGATAGTTTCCTATCTTGCTACTCAGTGTGCTCCACCCAGCTCATCAACATCATTTGGAAACTTGTTAGAAAGGGGGAATTTGGGGCTCCCCACCCAGACCTACTGAATCAGAACCTGCATATATGAGGGAAGATGACATTGTCTGTCCTTAAGGAATAAGATTAGCGTAAGGCAGACCTGTATGCAATTATCACACAAACTCAGTGCCACGAGAGACGCATTCCCAGCCTGCAAGAGGAAGTGTGGTACATTGAAGGATGCAGAGGAGCTGAGGCTGGCAGAAGCATCAGGCAGGTAAATTACCCTGTACGGCCTACTAAAGACCTGGGCTTTAATAGGCGAGCAATTCAGGGACTTTGGAGGATATTAAGGAGGGCAGCCACATGATCAGATTTACGTTTTAGGGAAACCACAACTCTGGAAAACGTAGAAAAAATGTATGACTTGGAAGGGGGGAAACCAGGGGAATGAGTCGGTAGCAGTTCAAGCAGGAGTCACAAAGGCATTTTTTCCATCTCCCATTCTGAATCTCCTCCTGCTCCTCTCCCAGATTTTGTAAAGGATGCTGGAGGAGAAAGGTAATGGTAAAGAGAAGAGGTAAGAGACCCACTTATAAGTTACAGGGAGGGTAGAAAGGGTACTTATTTACATACATAAATATAAAACAGTAAAAACTCACTTTAATATTATAGAATATATTATTTGGGTTGATTTGAGATTCTACAGTCCCTTCACTCATTCTAAATATCAATCATTAACATAAAGTACTATATCTATAGATACAAGATGTGTATACAGTTAGATTATCTATAGATCCCAGAAAACGTCCTGAATATAGTTTTGTCGCTTGGATAAGTCACTGATACAGGCCTTTCTCCTCCTGTATGAGTTATTCCTCTCTCTAAAAATTCAAGTTTAGAAAAGTTTGGGTGAAGGAGAAACGAGGAGCATTTACTAATTCTCACTTTAGACCGAATTTGTTGTAGGAGTGAATAAAAAACTGGGCCAACAGATGGCTTCAAGTAAATTCTGAGATGCATACCTATATAAAAAGGTAGCAAATACTACAGGTATTTGTAAAGTATTATCATGTCTGATACTGATACACTTAGAATACTGGAAAAGTCCCTATTTTCTCTTTAAGAAAGAAAGACATAAAGAACATATGACATTTCCTTGTTACTGATAAACTGAGGATTACATTTAAAGTGAAAAGAGCCAGCAATTAGAGCCAGTCCCCAATTTTAGACTGGGGTTAGTTTGGAAAAATGTATTTATCCAATAGCTGTTTGGAACTTTAACACATTTTTTTCCCTCCAAATTATGTGCATGGTGGGTATGTAGCCTAGCCACACCTTAAAAGCCTACTTCATGGAGACTTAGGACTACAAAGGCACTTACAGGTCACTCTGTCTAATCTCTCGCCCAAGAAACAGATTCTTTCCACACTACCCTTTGCAAATGCCACTAGAACACGTCTGGTAGTAAAGGGCTCACACCCCTTCAAAACAAAATTTTCCCTCGTGAGGCAGCTCTATTTGTTGGACAGTTCTTCCTTTTGAATCATAATCTGCATCTTGGAGTGCCCCTATAGAACAAAATGTGAACCACGTATCACTGTTCCAACTCTCCCCATTCCCAGAAACCCTGGCCATTGGTGGTCTAAGAAGAAAAGGGAACAACTCGGCCCTCTGGAGTCTAGGGGAACCTACCCCTGCACATGGCTGTATGTGAAGAATGACCTCGTGTCAAGGAGCTATGAATAGAAAAATTTAATAAAATTACAAATGCTGAAAAATATAACGTCTCCTGAGAGAAAAATGGCTAGTGTTCTGGCAGAACACCCAGAAAATCCTTAATTAACATTGCCAATAACAGAAATATAAGCTGTTAACCTCAACCACAGTCCCTTCCAAGATTTAAAAAAAAAAAACAAAAAACTTCTGATTCATCTACATCACCTTGTATTCTTGTCTCACTCTTTGTGAAATAAATTTTATTTAGCATATTAGGGAATCCAACAATACAAACAGAAATTCTAAATACTGCCTAACAGCAATCATTAATTAGGTAACAGGCAAAACTCTTCTTCCTCATATAAGTGCATGGTCCTGTTCTTCAAAACCGTCCTATAGTTTAACAACCTAGCTGCATTTTCTTCCGTTTTGGGTGCATTCTTTTTTCCAAAAAAACCCAAAAACCATTGTGTTGTTTCATTTTAAAAATTCAAAGAATATTACACTAATGCTGGGCTGGTGGTTACTTCTGTACAACTCTAAGTACTGATTATGACATTAAACCATAAGCATGAAGGATATAAGCTACCTTAGATGAGCCTTTTCCCCTATTTTGAAGCTCCCTCCTTTTCCTCCTAAAAATAGGCCAAAAAATGAATGCAGTTATCAAAGGATCTGGCTTATGGAATTGAGACTAGTGGTAATTATATTACCTTCAACCCAGTTTTATGTATAAAAATGAGATCATGGTTATTTTTCTGAAATAGGCACTGGGATCTGATTTCCTAATAATTTTGGAAGAAGTGTTGTTATCTTTTTTCCACTAGTGACCACAACAAGGTGCCAATAAAATAAACTACTATGAATTTCAAAACACACAAAAGAATCTACAACAATTTAAAAAGCATGACTTAGTACTGTATACAATAACGTAGATAAACCTCACAGATATAATGATCAGTGCAAAAACAAAAACAAAACATAAGAGTACATACTGTATGAGTCCATTTTTATAAAGGTCAGGAAGAGGCAAAACTAATTTAGTCAGACTAGTCAGAATCATTGTTGCTTGCGAAAGGGAGGGATGGCTTACTGGGAAGAGCAGCAGGAAGCCTTCCGAGGAGGGAAGGAAATATTCTATATCCTGATCTGGGTAATGGTTCCCACAGGTATGTGCATATGGGACAATTCATCTAGCTGTTCACTTAGTGTACATTAGCTGTGCACTTGTGTTTATTATTATACTATACCTCAACCAGAAAAAAATGCAATACATTGTTTCCAAGTGCCTTCTAAGTTTCAATTGCAAATTTAGGAAAACTTACAGCACACTAAAACTGTAGCAGCTACATGTGCCCACACTATATTACTAACTTCCGAGAATTCCTCATTACTTAGTACTTCAAAGAAATCACTTCTGGTTCAAAGTAATACATTAACATATACAGGAGGTGTTAATAAAAGTAACAGCAGCTAACATTTATAGAGGTTTTACTGCATGCCAAGCAACAGTGGTTAGAGATACTACTGTTATTATCCCCATTTTACGGATAAAGAATCCAAGACTTAGGTCAAGATCATCGTCCAAGCTCAAAGAAATAACAAGAGGTGAGCTGGTCTATAACAAGAATAGCTGAAAAGCAAACTCTGTCAAGTTCTTAATTCTGTTTGTATTTGGGTAATATAAAAATAAAATCAATCACAGTTCTAAGCAACAAAAGATAAACAAAATATGTAACCTAAATTCAATAATATAACCAGTATTTTTTTCTCTCTCAAGATTAAAAGGTATCTCACTGGCTCTCAAGAATTTAAGTCCCCACTCACCATTCCAACTGATATATAGCAAAATAAAATGTTCTTTGAGGTAGTTTTTTATTTTATTTGGCCATCAAAATATATCACTTAATAAAGCAACTAAACAACTGTGAACCAAGACAGGCACAATTCAGTGTTTACTCCAATTCATTCCCGAGTCTTTTCAATTTGGCCATACTAGAAGTCATGCCCAGGATTAAGGTGGAAAAAAATTAAACATATTCTGGCCATCAAAATATATCACTTAGTAAAGCTACTAAACAACTGTGAACCAAGACAGGCACAATTCAGTGTTTACTCCAATTCATTCCCGAGTCCTTTCAATTTGGCCATACTAGAAGTCATGCCCAGGATTAAGGTGGAAAAAAATTAAACATATTGTCAAAAAGGCTTCTTTATTTTCTAAACACACTGTATTGTAAAGGGAATTTGGTAGAGGACTACGTGAGAGTGAGATGGGACGAACTGTGCATAACACACACCAGGATTTTGGTTAGGAACAAAATATATCTAAGTAACCATCAAACAGGCTACTGCATTCTGCATTAACTGAAAACTATAAGCATTGAAATTCACATTCTCAGAAGAGAAAACCAATTAACTACACCATCCACAATTCAGAACTGGTCTACCTTGAAAAATATGCAAGAAACAAACTGGGCTAATAGTCTGAAAAATATTTTTATCCAAAAATCATTTGGGACAGGGGAGGAGGGACAAGGGAAGGAAGACACACTAAAGTTTCTCAAAACTTTTGCTCCAAAGACTTTACAGAATGCTTCTGGTAGATAAATTTTCATTTACTTAGGGTCGCTTGAAAGTCTGCAAAGCAATGCCTCAAAAATACTAGAAATCAGATAGAATTCTTTAAAAGACAACAGAAAGGAGACATACCCTAAATGAACTTTAAATTCTATAATACTACTAATAATAACGTAACAAAAACACAATAAAATCGTATCAAAACAAGAGTGAACTAAAATATGCCTATTCAAGAAAGCATTTCATCTCTCAAAACAATTTGCTCCCCATAAAAGTCTGATTTTGCTCTCAGTTTTAAAAGTTATTAAAACAATACATCGGCCCTTACAGGCAAGACCGAACTGTAATACAATTTTACATATTTATCAAAAGATCATTCAAAGAAAACTCACCAAGTCTACAACGTGTATATGCTTGTGCTTCAGAGGGAAAGCAGAGAAGCGACTTTCTATGCTTGCACTGGAGTTCACTTCAGTGCTAAAAACACATCACCACAGTCCTGCTTGTAATAAAGTCTGGACTAGCAATCTGCCTTTGGGTTGGGCTTTTCTCTTACAAGATAAGCTGTTAAGTCATGCCTTGATTTTAGATCTGCTAACATATGGAGTCTTCTAATGTAGCCTTCTCTCCACCCCCCACACACCCCCATCCCCACCCTGCTCCACTCCCTCTCCACACACACACATACACACATACAAAAAAGGCACTGCAGGGCAGAAATTCCTCAGGTGCTTGCTAATGGAATTCCCAGGGTCTTGGAGCCGCTTCGGGGATCAAGAGATCTCATAGCCCCTGCTGGGGTAAGGAGCAGCGAGTCTGTTCCATTTAATCAAATACAGAATGAATTTTCAGCTCTATTCACTAGCTTGTCTCCAGGGCTCTCAAAAGGCACCAGGCAGCTAGAATCACACACATGTGGCTCTTTTAGGCAAGTATAATTAGTTTGATTTTAAAAAGCCACATTAATAATATCACCTCAGGACCATTATTCAGGGGACAGATGACAATGATACTGTATGTTTTAAGCCTGACAATGGAGGAAAGAGCACAAACAATGAGGGAAAACTTGAAGGATTTAAAAAAAAAAGTTTTGCATTTAATTGTAATCCAATATTTTTAAAGTGGCATTAAGTATAGTCCATATACCATCCCTTAATTTTAATGGTTTCGCATCAAGTAAAGCCCTCCTCCACGTGCTCTTGAAAATGAATTAGTGCCAAATACACAAAAAAATTTATCACCTGGAATGTTTACATACAATACAAAATTTAAATAAAAACAGCAAACCATTCTCACTAAATCAAAGTTAACAAAATTTCTTGAAAAAAAAAATACCAATCATAAGAGCAAGTCCTTCAATGCAATATATTTAGAAACCAGATTCCAAATTCCACTTCTAATCTAATCAGTTTGCATTCAGTAGTAAGATCATTTATCTAAAGGAAAACTACCTGGTAGGCAACTCATCTGTACTTCTAATTTCTTATCTACACTTCTATACAGTACAACTGTTAATCACACGGTGTTAGCTAATGTAATTACACGTTAAAACAACAAATTTTTCAATTCATTATTTTTATTTCCTATCCCCTCCCTGATTTCACTAAGATAATGTTTAATTCCTGAAATTATTTCCCTAGTTTTTTACTCAGAAATAATCACCAATTTTTTCTCTAAATCTTCACAAAAGAAACAACTCTAGAGAAGAAAAATTTTACTTCAACTTATATTTTAACAAAACCATAAATGAAATAGTCTAGGAAGTCATCAAAGCATAAGGCAAAGGGAAGAAAAAAGAGGAAAGCAGGAGAACTGGTCAACAAATTTTACTTGACCTCTTTGACAGAAGTTCCTATTCCCACACTGCCTTCCTCTATATATACCTTGATGATCTGGAGGAAGCGGTCCTATCTTAAAGTAAACGTAATTCCTTTCATGCAAAGTCAAAGCACCTGCAAAAAAGGCCAGGCGTAAGATAGATTGAGAAGCCAACCTACACAAGCTAGATCAGTATGCTCCAAGTCCTAAGGGTTCTTTGTACTTCTCGGCTTGAGAGTCAGAGCTGTTTAAGTACTTTGCACAGAAGAGGAGGTTGATGAGAACCGTAGCAATCAATCAAAGCATCCCAAGTGAGTTACTACACAAACAACAGCACAGTACCTCTAGTCACTGATTTTCCTGGTTGACTATTCAAACAAAGACAGATTTCCCAAATACTATATCCAAGTTTTTGCATGAAAGTTAAACAGTATACATTTGTGTGCTTTTCTACAGAAATATAAATGTTTCTGCTCTACACACTGCCAAACACACACCCAGGGCACGTCTTTACAAAATGAAACAGGTTTTCTCCATCCTTCTCATATAACTTAAAAGCATGAGGCAGTTTATTTCAACATGTGCATAACAGAGACTATAGTATTTGGTACTTCTCTGGGTTCCTAAGAATGCTATCTCATTAAGCACTAATTTAAAATTTCCAGAAATTTTCTGAAGGTTTTCTTTCATCTTACCCTAAAAGTTAAACTATCCCCACATTTTCAGCTAAAAACAGACTACCGAATTAAAAAAAAAAAAGAGAGAGAGAGAGAGACAGAGACAGAGAGCTATACAATGTAATAGAATGTTCCGAATGGTACTGAGAATAAACCCACTTCGTCCTCCATCCCCCTCCCATCTTCTCCTTGAAGACACTGTCCATTAGGTATGCCAAGTGTCAGCTGGGAATCGGAGGGTTATGGTATCAGTGAGGCATGGAATCAGAATTAACTGACTGGACCTCTTTCATCTTTACTGGCATTGGCTTGACAATAAATCTCATGTTACCTTTTCGTCCAACCTCCTGTTTTTCAAGGTGTCTGACTGAGGACGCAAAGGCTGACTTTCTGTTAATGAGGTTCCCTAAATTCTAGATCCCAAGTGGAAAGCAGCATGCCCTTAAAGCACCTGCCACCCTCTGTCGTCCCGACCAGGAAAGGCAGGCAATCTGGGGAAGAGCTCCTTTTGGAAAGCCTTCCACCTGATTTGGTGGGGTTAGGGAGAACAATGAAGGGAAGGGCAAGAGAGTCTGTCCCCCCTCAGTGATTTATTACTGAAATTCCTAGATGTGCAGAGAAAGCAACAAAGGTCTGGAAGCTGCAGACTGAAATAAATAGCGAGCTGTGATGTATTTAGCAAATGATAATGCAATCCACAGAAAGCTTTACAGAGAAGAAGGAAAAATACACTCCCTGGGGCTGGGAAGTCACTGAGTCTGTGAAGGCAGAGAAAGATACATTGTGCAGGAAATTTCTCTGGCTTCTCCCTGCACATAAATCACTGTCTCTCGCGGGCGCTCCGCAGGGATGGAGATTGAGAGGGGCGAGGGACCCGCTCCCCCCGCCCCAGCTCCCCGCTACACTGCATCTCACCTGCCCCAGCGGATCACCGTCAAACAGAACTCATCGTGTCACTGACACCTCACCCCGCCTCCTCCCAAGAGGTGGCTCCGAGTCTCCGAGGACGCGGAACGCCAGAGCTCCCGGCCGGGCATCCATCAGCTGCCCTCCCCAGACCCCGCACACAGCCCCGGGCCCCCACGCCGTCGGGGCACGCCGGCCTGCCCGCCCCCGGGACCTCCCGCTCCCACGCCGCGTGGCCCCCAAAAGCGTCTGTCCGGGCCTCCCCTCCCTCCGACCGTGCTGCGGGACCCCCACCCCCGCACCTCTCCGCGGGGCCGGCTAAGCCCCCAGACCTCCTGCGCGGCAGCCGGCTCCGAAAGCCACCCCCAGGTCATCCCCCGCGCGCTGGCGGCGGCTACGGCGGCGGCTGCGATCCGAACGGGCCCCTCCATGCACCGGGCAGGGCAGCAGGAGGGCGCGGCGCCTCGCACGCCGGGGCGGGGACGCAGGGG
>NW_007729126.1:216987-225559 GCF_000696425.1 Galeopterus variegatus
GAGACGGAGGCGGGCCGGGGAGGCCGCCGGCGGTGCGCGCGCAGCCTGCCAGATCAGCGGCGGGGGCCGGGACGTACCAATCCGCGGAGGGGGGACGCTCTGCGCAGCACCTTCTCCACGTCACCGCCTGCTCGCTCCGCAAGAAAGTCATCTCCGAGGAGCATCGAAGAGGCTCTCCTTTGGTAGAGGACAGGCCAGGATGGGTTGCCTTAGCAGGTCACGGAGATTCCCACGACGCCTGCAGCCACCTTCCCCTCACCTGTACTTGATCGGCAAATGCTCTGCGCGTTCCCCCGCGCCCCGCGCCTCCCTCTACCTAGGCTCTCGGAGGAGCCAACGCGTCCGTCGCTTCTCTAGGCTCTTACCTAGTGTCACTCGTTTGGTTCCAGCATCCACCTTTCCTAGTTCCTTTGCCTTTTCACCACTCTCCATGTTGTGTAGGCGGCTTCCTCTGATTCCCCAACCCACCGGCCATGCCTTCCCGCGCACGCAAGCAGGGAACAAAACGTGGAGACTTGGAGACGCTCCGTGTCGCCTGGTGAAACCAGCGTGGCCTTTGGCCCCAGTCTTCCCAACTCGTCCGCTGGACCTGCCCCAAGTTAGTCAAGCTCACTGAACCTCACTTGTTCAAACAGGAAAAAAAAAATCCACTTAAAAGATGTGAAACATAAATATGATACTTTGTGAAAAGCACCTGCCACTCGGGCATTCGAGGACTTATTTTTTCTTTCACCACCATCACCACTTATTAGTTCAACTACAAAAGGAGCCCTGATGATACTCGAAGTTCATAAATACTCAGACTCAACTTCAGGAGATATATGCTAGTCTCCTTTACCTTCTTAGTTGAATTTTAAAAAGAAATGCTTTGAAAGTGTGTTGCTGTTCGGGCAGCTTTCTGCTTTAGCTAGATCCAGGGTCTTCGTGAAAGCACCTGGGAAAAAAGTCAGTATATGGGGGGGGGGGGGGGATACTTTTATAGGGGGGGGGGGGGAGAACTCTAACTCTAGCTTATCCTCCATTGTTCCACTTTTTACTTATTCGGATCAAGAATCTGTATGTTATTAACAAGGTGTAGCAATTTTTTCATTCAGCAACTAAAACTTTTAGAAACGTAGAAGGTTTAACGGAAATGAGAGTTTTGTGTGAATGGAATGGAAATCTTGCAGATTTCTTGTACCTACAGAGACTTCCAGGTTCTGCCCTCAGGACCTGACTGACTCTGGGCAGCTCCAGATCTCACAGTGCCATTTGAATGTCACTGTGCTACTGTTACTCGTAATTAAATTGAGAAATAATCACAATGTTTGATGCTAATTACTTCCCTTCTGCCATGTTTGTAAAATGGTGAAATCATTTCGGGTGTAAAATAGTTTTTCATTAATGAATCATTCATTTATTTATTCAATATTTACTTTAAAGAATTTATTCAGCTCCTACTCTAGGTGCTGCTAGGCACAGGGGTCCATAGAGAAATCATGCAGTCCCAAGCTTTGAAGAACTCACAATCTAATTGTGATTTAGACACATAAATGGATAAATACGCTGATGTCTTCAGTGCAACAGGGAGCTGTGGGAGCACAAGGGCAGTGTTGCTAACCCTGCACGGAGTTTGGGAGTGGGGCCTGTCAGGAAAGCATTCCCAAAAGAAGTGACCCATGAACTAAGTCTTAAAGGATAATGGAGTTGGCCAGGTGTATTAGTCCATTCTCTGTTGCTTATAACAGAATACCTGAAACTGGGTAATTTATAAAGAAACAAAATTTATTGCTCACAGCTTTAGAGGCTGAGAAGTCCAAGGTTGAGGAGCATATCCAGTAAGGGCCTTTTTCCTGGAGGGGACTCTCTGCAGAGAGAGCACAGGGCATCATATAGCAGGAGGGCAAGAGCGTGTTAACATGCTCACTTACTCTCCTTATAAAGCCACTAGTGCCACTCCTGTGATAACCCATTTACCCATTAACCGATCCATTCATGAGAGCAGAGCCCTCGTGATCCAATCACCTAGCACCAACCATAGTTGGATTTCCCCCTCTTAACAGTGTTACAATGGGGATGAAGATTCAATATGCATTTTGGGGGGGACATTCAAACTATGTTACCAGGTAACAGTGAAGGAGTTTGAAGATGGTCTAGGCAGAGGGGACAGTATTAATGAAGAAATGGAAGCAAGAAATAACAAGGCACCTTAAAGGAACTGTGAGCTCTTCTTTGTGGCTAAAGTGTAAGGGGCCAGGTAGCGATTGGTAAGTGAAGGCACTACAAAAAAAAAAGCCGAAGCCGGATCACAGATGGCTGTGTATGTCATGCCAAGAAGCTGGGACTTTCCTGTAGGCAATGGGGAGTCGATGAAGGGTTTTAAGTGAGTGTGAGATAGTCAGATTTGTGTTTAGAAAGATCACCTAGCAGCAGTGATGAGGATAGATTTGAGGGAGCCAAGCCTAAGGTCAAAAAATTTGGAAGCTTCTGAAGCAGTCCACGCAGTCCAATTTAATCAAGAGACCAAACTAGGTCAATTCTAATAAAAATAGAGAAGAGAGGATAAATTCCAGAAACAGAGGAAATGGTGGCAGGAGTCGAAAACTGATTGCATGTGGAGGTGAAGTAGGGAGAAGACTCAAAAGGTGATACCAGCCTGCCAGCTTGGGTAGATGGTGGTCACTCTCCCTACCCCATGGTATCGAGGAAGAGAGTAATGCCCTGCAAAAGAGACAAGTTTTAGGGAAACAATAACGTGTTCATTCTTTGAAACTTTGAACCTTCTGAATTTGAGATGCCTATGTGCTATGGTCTAAATGTGTTCCCCACAAATTAATATATTGGAATGTCATTGTCAATGTGATGGTACTAAGAGGTGGGGCTTTTAGGAGTTGACTAAGTCATAAGGGCAGAGCTCTCATAAATGAGATTACTGACCATTTAAAAGGGCTTGCGGCCAGATATAATAATAAAAGTTAATGCTGTATGGTTTCTTGCTATGTGCCAAGCGTTATTTTAAGTATCAGTCCCACATTACAGATGAGAAAACAGGCTCAGAAATGTGAAGTGCCTTAACGAGGGTCACACAGCTTGTCAGTGTCAGAGCTAATATTCAGCCAGGTAGGCTGGGTGTAGAGACTGGACTTTTAATTACTCTACATGAATGTCACCCCACAATAAGAGTATTTATTTTTATTAATATCACTTTAAATGAATTAACCAATTAAAAAACTTTTATTGAGCACCTTTTAGGTGTAAAGCACTCAATTAAAGAAATATAAAGAAATCCTTATATTGAACACACCTTATGGGCTTGCTCAGACTTCTTAGCCTCACCTATCTCTAAAACCCTTAGCTACTGCAGCAACCCATTCTGTGCTCCTCCCACCATTTCTAGACTGCAGAGCTTGGAATCTGGCTTCCAAGCCCATAGGGTATGTTATCTCCTCCATGGAATGTAAGAAGGGTATGGGAGGAGGGCAGCAGATAAATTCCTTCTCCCTCCATCCTTGGACTGTAGCAAGGCATGGTTGGTCCATATAATTTGTCTGGAGACCTCCCTTATAGCTGAGCTGGAGCACCTGGTGAGTGGCCAGCTGTGTCTCTTGTGGCTTGTCAAAGGGCATCGGCCAGCATGGCAACACATAAACTTGCATTTGTTTCCCAACTTTTCCTTCCCCATTTCCCTTCTCCCTCACTCTCACCTGGGGTTGACTTATATCCTGCCTCAGCCTCTGTTTCTTAGAAAGTCTCTGAACGTAAGGAGTTTATAATAAAACTTTAGAAAGTTTAGGCACATATAGAAAGCTTAATCACATATTATATATATATTATATATAATAAGTAACAGTACAAATCATTAGTTGATAAATAGGTAATGAGTACCTGGATATTATTAACTACATGATCTCGTATCTTCTGTGCCTCAGTTTCCTCGTGCATAAAATGTAGATAGTGATACATGTGTTACACTTGCATGTATTACTGGTAGGGATAAAAAATGGTATACCCTCCAAGGAAGAAAATTTGATAATAGTTATCAAAATTTAGCTTGCTTTTACTCTTTGAGCCTGCAGTCCCCACCTGGAAATTTATCCTACAGAAACTCTGGCACTCACAGGAAAAGCCCACTAACTGCAACATTGTTTATAACAGATTAGAAACAATCCAAGTGTCCACCATAAGAACTGCATCCACTGGGCCGGCCCGGTGGCGCTCTCGGTAGAGTGTGGCGCTTGGGAGCGCGGCGGCGCTCCTGCTGAGGGTTCGGATACCATATAGAGACCGGTCCGCTCACTGGTTGAGCACAGTGTGGGCACGACACCGAGGGTTGCGATCCCGTTGCCAGTCGCGGTACGGGCGCGACACTGAGGGTTGCGATCCTGTTACCGGTCAAGAAAAAAGACAAAAAGGAAAAAAAAAAAAAAAAACTGCATCCACACAATGGAATACTATGCAGCTGAAAAAACAAAAAGGAAGCTCTCAGAGAATTTATGGAAAGTACCCTAGGGTACATTGTTAAACGGAAAAGAAAAGGGGGGGAAAGGGGGGAGAGAGAGGTGTAGATACAGGACAGTGCATATAGTATTACACTTTGTTTTCTAAAAGGGAGAAACTAAGGATATGTATTTGTATTTGTTAATCTTTTGCATAAAGAACAATTAGAAGGGGGCTGGCCAGTTAGCTCAGTTGGTTAGAGTACAGCCTTATAACACCAATGTCACAGGTTCAAAGAACTATTAGAAGGATACAAAAGAGAGTATCTTTTAAAATAATTACCTATGGCGGAAGGTGGATAATAGGGTTGACAGGGACAGGAATAAGACTGATACTTTTAAATTTACAGCTTTTTAAAATATTTTTATTTTTGGACCATGTAAATGGATTACTTATCCAAAAGAAACAAAAAATTTAATATGAAAATAACCTGCCTTTCAAGGCTTAAATGACATAACGTGTCAAATTTCTAGCACGGTACCTGACCCATAGTAGAACGTCAATAAATGGTAGCTTCAAAAATAACTTCCCCTTGAGGTGGAGGAAGGACGGCTTCAAGAAGGAAGGAGAACTTAGCCTAAGCCTGGAGGCTGGGAACGATTCAGACAGAAGTAGAGAAGTGGGGACCATTACCAAGGAGGGCGTGAGAGGGACAACCGGAGGATCACAGGTGGGAGGCTCTGGAGTAAAGAGCCGGGTCCGGAGGAGCAGTAGGAGATGTTGTTAGTAAGAGAGGTTGGGGCTACATAGGGGAGGTGCTTGAATTGTAGATAAGAATTTGGGACATTATTCTTTGGGTCATAATAGTAATAATTAAACTTTACATTTGTACTGTATCTTATGATCTATAGAACCTTAATTATAGATTTGTGTATATAGTAGACACTCAAATCTCATTGTCTGGAATTTGCTACCAACTCAAATTAAATGTTATAAGTCTTTAGTATATTCTTTGGCTGAAATGATCTGATAAATGTGGCAAATGACAGAAAGTGTCCCATTTAGCAAGAGCAAGGGTGGTCAGAGTTGATCATCACCAGGCTGACTCACATGGCTTAAGGTCTGCAAACAAAACAGCGATCTCACATGCTTTGCTTTTGGTCATGGCTTTGGATTTTATTTGATCTTATTTACATAAGAAAAAAGCATTAATTAATTTAAAACTGAAAAAGGGAAGGGAAAATGACTATCTAAAAGTCAATTGGTTTACGGCCTTTCTTTTTACTCTCTGCTAAAAGTACCAAAGTTCAAAACAACAACTAAACCCCCACAATAAGTTGGACCCAGAGGGCTAAACAATAACAGAAGTCGCTTGTCTCCATTTGGATGGTTTCCAAATTTATACAACAAACTTCCTGTTAAATATGCAGGAAGTTCTGCTTATTTATGATGTAATTTAATATTGACATGTTATTAAATGAACTGACCCTCCCCCAAGCCTTCAGAATTTTATGTCTAATGATTGCAGGATAACTCTCCTAACAAAGCTGGAAGGTTGGCAACCAACAGTTTTCTTCTGCAATCTATTTTTTTCTTCAAAAAGAAATTCCAGTAGGCTGACTGTGTTCTCACTGTCTTGTATTTCCTGAATTGTGTGCAAGAGGATTTCACGGAGAGAGGGATTTCTATGGCCTTTTTTATACTGAATAGGCTAAGCTCCGAGACTCTCTGCCTAAACCTATTACACACAGATCACCTAACTCTGTTCCTGAGTTTGTGATGCTAGATTAATTTACCCAGATACCAAGTCAGGAGAAAATGACTTTCCAAATCTTCTTTGCACTAGCAAAGAATGTGGAGATCATCTTACAGGAAAGAGAAAGACACGTCTGTAATGGAGCTCGGTGCTGAGCAGACATGGATGTCACCTTCCACGTCATTCAGTTACATATAGCAAAGGAGCCCCTGTCTGGGACATGAAAGAAAGCCAAGGGCCTGAAAGACAATGATGAAGAGTTGGGATATTTGCAAAGGGTAGGCAGCTAACGAATGAGTTATTTGAGGCTGGATGGCCTCATAGAAAAAGCCCTGAGCTGAGAATTGGAAAACCTGTCCGCTATAATTTATTCCCAGCTCTCTCGTTACCCTCCTGTCTGCTGTGTGGACTTGGGCCAATCACTTAGTGTCTATGGTAGGATTTCCCTTCTTCCTCTCCCAGAGGAAAAATGAGCTACATATGTCAAGGTCTCTAAGGGGCTGGCATTGTTGGAGCAAATTCTGGCATCTTTAACAGCACTGGCGTAGACTGAACCAACAAGATTTTGATATAATGTCTTAGCTGCTGCTTGATTTGCTTTTAAGTCCCCCCATGGCATCTAACACCTAAGGCAGCTCTGACTAAACTAGTCCCTGGAGGTACTAGAGGTCTTCTGCTTGCTCCTGTTGTCCATAAAAGCGATAGGAACTTGGACAAGTTTCCTCTTCAGTAAAGTAGGTATAAATACACCATAGATTGCCAGGTTGTTTTGAGGATTGAAGGTGTATTGTGTGCCTGACACACAATGGGCACTCAATACATGGTTGCTGTTATAACTCATCAGCTTGGCTTGGACAACCACATTTTCTTGTCAATTGTCAGTATTTCTTATTACAGAAGCAAAGAATGCTAGTAAGTTAAATTGCACCTTGGAAAAATTACTTATGCTTTGTGCATCAGTTTTCTCATCTATGAAACAGTAATAGTATCTATTTTCTAAAACTGTTGTGAGGATTAAGTGAAATAACGCATGTGACGTACTTGGCACAGACATAATCAATAGAATAATTGATTTTTGTTATTTATCATATATAACAAGGACATAACCAATAATAAAATTAATTATTATTATTTTCAGTCGCCATCATCATCATTGTAGTAAAAATCATTGTGAAATCTCCTATTAACCAAAGTTTTCTCTAATTTTTTCATTTGTGAGCAACTATCATGCTATATGAGCAATGAAAGATTGAACACACATGAATTATTGGTTTGTAGTTTAATCTTGCATGTATTAGTAATAGGGATAACATTTGCTCTACATATTGATAATTATTCATAAGTGACATAAATTTAGAAGACTATTATGAAAACTAGATAAGCTTGGCACATGGTAAGCATTATGTATGTGCTTGGTAACATAAACATACACATATAAAAAGACAAGACATCTCATGAATCTCCATCATTAGTTTTGCTTGTACACTACCAAACTGTTTCCTCTTCCCTTGATTAGTTAAAAGTACGTATAAATATCATCAATGCTGATAGCCCTGGAAAGACAATGGTTCTGAACTGAGCCCCCCCCAAAAGTCAGGTTCCTTGTGTCTTCGCCAATGTCATGTCCTTGTGCTAGCCTCGTGCTTCTCAGTTCTTCCCACTCTGTCCCATCCTCTCCACTTAACCAGATCCTTGACCAGCTTACATAGTAACTGCCTGTTCCCCAGTTACTGTCAGTCCAGTCCTGGGGGTTCTAGAAACCAAATTTCTTGGGAGAAATGGAAATTCTTTGTTCCTGACTCTGCCCCTCCATCTGAGCAGTATCACTTCCCTGAGGGCCAGAGAGCTTGGAACAGGGCATAGGCAGGGAGAGGACACCGTGAGAAGAATCCCTGGAACTCTGGCATCTTTGGGCAGAAGTAGGAGACTAGAAAAGCTAATGGCTCTGCCTTGGGCTACTCTTCTGCTATGGTCTGAATTGGTGTCCCACCCCCCATATTTATACATTGGAACCTAATACCTAACACGTTAGTCTTAAGAAGTAGGGCCTTTGGGAAGTGATTAAGTCATGAGGGCTCCACCCTCATGAATGGAATTAGTGCCCTTATAAAAGAGGCTCGAGGGACCTCCCTTTGCCTTTCTGCTGTGGGGGGACAGAGAGCAGCCCTCGCCAGACACTGAATCTGCTGGCGCCTTCAGCTTGCAATAACCAGCCTCCAGAACTGTGAGAAATAAACCTCTGTTGTTTCTAAGCCAGCGGTCTATGGTATTTTGTTATAGCAGCCCAAACTGACTCAGACGTGTTTTCTCGGCAGTGTTGATAGAGGCTTTCAATTCACATTTACCCAGAAAAGGAGGGAAAGCAAACAGGGAGCGTGCACACACACAGGCGCTAGATGC